>NW_025999853.1:27988842-28104688 GCF_001458135.2 Marmota marmota marmota
AAAAAAAAAAAAAAAAAAAAAAAAAAGGAGCATCAAAATTGGAGAAATGTAAAATTGTCACTGTTTGCAGATGACATGATGTTATAAATTAAAACTTCAAAGCTTTCAAAAAAACTAATAAACAAATCTAATTAAAAATTCAGCAAAATTACAAGATAAAAAATCAGTGTACACATAGCATTGGTACATACCAATGGTGAGTTGAAATAGAAATCAAGATAGCATCCTATTTACAATAATTGAAGTAAAATACCTAGGAATAAACTTAATCAAAGTGCTGAAAGATCTCTACAATGAAAATTATAAAACTCTGATGAAAGAAACTAAGAAGGATGCAAAAATGTAGAAACACATCCATGTTCATGTTCATAGATTAGAAACATCAATATTGTTAAAATGTTTATACTATGCAAAGAAATTTAGAGATTCAATACAATCCTATGAAAATGTCAATGGCATTCTTCAAAGAACTAGAAAACAACCCCTCTATACTTTGTATTGGACTACACACAAATACACACCTATAAATAAAACATATGGGAAATACTTCAGAATGTTGGAATGGGCAAGGATTTTGTTTTCTAAAAAAAAGTACAGGGAACAAAATTTAAAAAAATGAAATTACATCAAACTTAAAAGCTTCTGCACAACAATGGAAATACTCACCAGAGTACAGAGAATACCTACAGAATGAGAGACAATATTTGCAATGGATGTATTTGACATGGAATTGATATCCAGAGTACATAATCAACTCCAAAAACTAACTAATAAAAAAGAAAACCAAATAACCCAACTAAAAAAATGGACAATAGATCTAAACACATACATCTAAACAGAAGATATACAAATGGGGGCTGGGGTTGTGGCTCAGTAGTAGTGCGCTTGCCTAGTATGCATGAGGCACTGGGTTCGATTCTCAGCACCACATACAAATATATATGTCTATCAACAACTAAAAATAATTTTAAAAAAGAAGATATACAAATGACTGATGAGTACATGAGGAAAAAAAAGCTCAATATCACTAATAATCAGAGAAATACAAATGAAAACCACAATGAGATATAACTTCTCCCCAATAAGAATGGTTATTATCAAACACATAAACATGCTGGTGAGAATGTCAAGAAAAGAGAATTCTTGCACACTGTTATCAGGAAGCTCAATTAGTATAGAAATTATGAAGAACAGAATGGAATTTCCTCAAAAGTTTTAAAATAGAGTGAACCATATGATCTAGCAATCCCAATACTGAGTCTACAACCAAAGGAAGTAAAATAAGTTTGTTGAAAGACATCTACACTCCCATATTATTTGCCACACTATTCACAATAGCCAAGATAGGGAAACAACTTAAGTGTCCATCAACTAATGAATGGATAAAGAAAATGTGTTCATACACATAATGAATTACTATTCAGCCAGAAACAAGAATGAAATCCTGTCATTTCTGACAACATGGGTGGAACCGGAGATTATTGTGCTAAATGAAATCAGTCAGGCACAGAAGGACAAATACCACATGATTTCACTGTATGTGAAACCTAAAATAGGTGACCTCATAGAAGTTGAGAGTAAAATGGTGATTATCAGACACTGGGGATTGTGAGGGGGAGAGATTGGCAAAGTTTGATCACTGGGTACTGACAATGTTCCCTAGCTATACAGTCACACAGCCAGCCTAAATTCTCGGCAGAGAAACAGCAGTGGAGTGGTGGAGCTGCAGAGCCAAGACCCAGGTGGGCTGGAGTGCAGACAGCAAACATGGGCTGGGCCACGACTATATTGAGTCCACCACACCAGCATGGGTCTGAGGCACTGCCAAACAGAGCTAGTGTGCACCAAAATGTCATCCTGATAAAACCCAGATCATTGCAGAAGCCAAATCCACACAGCACTGCAGCTGGGAGCCTTTATCTACCATCAGATAACCTCAACTTCTATGACCTCAAACTGCCCACTTCCCTATGAGCAATGTGAAACGAAAGTTGGGCAGACCCAATGGTATTGCAGGACTAACCAAGAACTTTACTACTTTTCCCAACCCTGATTAGCATAAATTTGGACCAATAGCATTGACTCAAGTGCTATATAAACCCTTAGGCTAGCACACTCAGGCAGCAGCCCCTTTCCATTCCCCTTTCACTCTGTGGGAGTTCTGTTCACACTTGAATAAATCCTAATCATACACTCACTTATCCTCCCCTGTGGATTTCATTCTTCAAATTCGCATGACAAGAACCTAGAAAGAAGAAATTGGCAGTGAGTTGCTGGGGTTGGCTGTAACACTGCAGGGTACAGCCCACCATTAAGAGTTGCAATGCATTTCATTGCTGCAGATGCCAGCAGTTTGTGCAGACCCCACCAGCCAGCAGAAAGGAGAAACTCTAGTTTCAGTACTAAGTTACAGTTAGATAGGATCAAGAAGCTCTCTAGGGTATGATGACACAATATAGTGACTTGAAATAACAATCATGTAGCATGCACTTCAACAAGCTAAAAAAAGGAATCTTACAGGTTTTCACTACTAAAAGCTCATAAATATTTAAGGAGATAAATAGCTATAACCTGGTTTAAACATTATGCAATATATACATATGTTGAACATTACATGTTGATATCTAAATATGTAAAAGACTAATCCCATCTTGATATCTAAATATGTAAAACTTTGATGTTTCTGTGCAATACTTAAATTTTTTTAAAGAATTTATTGAAAAAGAAATCATTTGAAAGGACTAAAGACTTTTACTCACATTACTTCACCCACTGAAATATAGTTATCAACTGGCCATTTCAATAACCCTTAATCAGTTATCAATGTGGATGATGTGAGTATGCCTGAAAATAAAAACTAAAATGAATTTTTCCATGTCTTTGTAAAGTAAAAACATTCTAATACAAAGTGAAAATTCAAATCCACATAACCATTAGATTTTAGAAGCTTGTATATAAGTATGTTATTTTGAAACTTATTTCATCCTTTATATAGATAGATTTTATGTAGTTCTGAAGACACTTTAAAATGCATATACTAACATGTAAGCAAAGATACTAAATTCTGGGAGAAGATAAAATTTGTTACAATATAAATGTTCAGATAAATATACATGTAGAGTTTAATTATTAAAAAAATATAGTACAAAAAGGTGTCCATGAAATGGCAGAAACAAACATCAAGCTACCTAGTATGCTAGTATAGGTACAAATCATTTATAATTTTTGAGACTCAGTTTCCTTTTTCTGAAATGTGGGCTTAGACTAAACAAACTCCAAAATTAATTTAGTTATGAATTTGTATGAATACATAACTTATAACTTTAAGATAGCATTAATTAAGATAAATGATCATACCAATTGCATAATTAAAAAATTGAAAACAAAAACCATATCTGATATTTAAGAAAAATATGCCATTTTTGGCCTATTTAATTATTGTGGATATAATGATGTTAATGAAGAAGAATCAAATTAGTTAAAATTTGTTTTTTAATGGAACCACCAAAATAATATGAGTCATGGATTATATATCATATAATATGATGATATGGTCAATGTGGGAAAGAAATAATATAAACATCTATTAATTTGGTGGAACAAAGACGTTATATAGAGTCACAGATATACATTAGGTACTTTGCACAAGAAAATAATTAAAATATAATGTTGAATATTAAAATCGTTGTTTTAATCAGCTTTTTTCACTGCTGTAAGTAAAAGATCTGACCAGAACAACTGTAGATGAGTAAAAGTTTATTTGAGGGCTCACAGTTTCAGAGGTCTCAATCCATGGACAGCTGACTTTATTCCTCAGGTCTCCAGGTGAGGCAAAACACCAGACTGCAAGAGTGTGGCAAAGAGAAGCAACTCACATAGTGATCAGGAGCACAGAGACTCCACTCACCAGATACAAATATATACCATATAGCCACTCCCCCCAATGAACCATTTCCTCTAGCCACACCCGACCTGCCTCCAGCCAACACCCAGTTAATCCCATCAGGGATAAATTCATTGATTAGGTTAAGGCTAGAACCTGATCATTTCTCCTGCAAACCTTCTTGCATTGTCTCACACTGTGAGTATAACGACAGTCATCATAAAACCAACTCTTTTGACACATATTCTGTGGTGTGTTAACTGAAAACACACCATTCAGACTTCCCATTGTTCCTAGACAATTACTGGTCATGGCAAGCTCATTCCGGTGAGGTGATGGGCTCCTCCTATGAGTGGCTTGGGCTTTAGCTTAAGTATCCCCCATCAACCTGAACAACATTTTCTGGAAGCTGTACTGCAGTTTTAGGTTTTTCAAGCAAGTCTTCCTTCCCTCTCTTTTACAGTAGGTAGTGGACTGGACTTTTTGTGGTCTAACGGCTCTGCTCACTTTCTCCTGGTCCATTCTTTAATAATCTCTTTCAAGACTAATCCCATCTTGATATCTACTTCTTAGAAAACCCTGAAATACTACAAGGCAATTTCAGGAACCAACTGATTTAAGCTACACAAGAGCTTAATAGCAGTTTAGGAATTAAGGCATAAAGAAGTCAAGTGATTAATTGAAGGTAATTTCCATGTTGAACGCAGAACTGGTAAGTCAAAATTTGTCTGACATAAAGTCTGTGCTCTTAAAATATTATACCATACTGCCTTCTAGTGAGGCTTAATGTGTTTATTTTTAAAAATTGTGCTAAAATATTATGAAGTGGCCATTTTCACGATTAACAAACATGATGGTTTTTAAAGTGCATAATTCATCTGAACCCCCTTTCATATTGTTACTTTCTTAATTGTTTGCATGATGGAATAGGTCAATAACATGCAAACTAAAGGAGATATTTTCTAATTATATGTTTTCTGCACTGAGCACAGCAACCATTACATTAGAAAATTATTGTTCGCAAGGCCTATTTAGACCCTGATAAATATTTAAATAACCTTTATCATTCTAGGTGTTTAAAAATCAGTTTTAAATATTCTTGCTTCTCACAGTTATTTTTTTTTTTTAATTCTTTATCTCAGTGTTTGAAAGGTCGAAATTGTGAGCCAGAGCAGAATGCTATGAACACTATGGTATAATATTTTTATACTTGACAGGCTAAAGTTCATGGAACATTATTTTTTCATGTCACTAAAAGTCTTGCTTTGCTCTTTCTAAATGTGCCATCCAAATAATAGAAATATGTTGGTGCTTTTAATTGAAAAATTACTAAGAACAAAAATTTTGCTTTGAGGAAGGGATGATAAAATTAATAAGATTCCCTTAACTTATTAGGTCATTTTTCTCTCTCTCTTTATTATATTCATTTATCTTAACACTTTCCCGTTCTTTTTGTCATTGTTGTTCTAATTCTAGTTTTCAACCAACTGACAGTTTGCTTCTTATAAATTCACCAGGACTCTTCCCCGTTCACTCTCCTTTTTCCTATATACAAATATATACATGGGGGGAGACAGACACACAGAGACAGAAAGGTTGAATATTTGGTAATTTGGACTTTTAAAATTTCATGCATCTTTACCCATCACCAACACTGACAATTGTACTAAAAAATTTAGCTTATTTGAAAGTAGCCTTAGAAATAGTATATTCTCTTCCTGTCTAATCAGCCAAAGAGATATTTATTTTTATCAAGTATAAAGTGACAGGAAAAAAAGGCAAGTAAAAATATTCTGCATGATTTTATTTGTCTATTGGTGGTTTTGTTCTTTTGCTTTATTTTGGATCTGTGGAGGAGGTGGGAAGTTCCCAAAGGGGTTAGAGAGGAGCTAAATGGAGGGCATGCACACCCAGACAAGGATGGTCCTCCACAAATAGGAGTCGAATATTCTCAGATATGTGCTACATCCTGGTTAGCATCTTCAACATTTCCCACATCATTCATAAAGGACTTGCTCTGAAGTTCAGCAGAAGTCCATTTTATTGTTCTTTCTCTGTTAGATAGTTCCCTGTGCTGATGCTCAAGTTACCACAACAAATGCTTTCTCTTTTTTCTGCAAAATAATTCTCTCATGGCCTCTTTATAGACCCTAGTCCTTCATCACCCACAATTTTAAATTGTTAAACTTTGGTTTTCTTCTGGCCATGTGAATATAAGTCTGTGCACAAAACCCAGGGAAATGGATCTGTGAACATTGCTCACAGAGGTGCAAATATGAGAACAATTTTTCCTTGAAATTTTCTTTTTGATAGTCTGTTGGAAGAAAACATTACTAAAATATACTTAAATGTTGAAATTTTGTTACTTAGTTATTCGTTCCTTTGAGTTCTCAGGATTAAAATCCATGTGTCTCTAATTGGATAGAGTCATGCCTTGAAGTGTTTTCTGCTGCCCTATAGGAGAGAGTCAATTAAGAACCAGTTCCTATAATATTGGGGAGGTAGGGGTGGGAAATGGTTTTGGTTAGAAACTACATTAGGACATGGAAGGAGGAGCTCAACATAAAATGTTTGGACCACAGGAGAATATGTTTTCCTGTGGATTCTTCACAGATTTGCCTGTAGTTAAATATACTATGCAAGTATATCTATTTTGTATGGGACCCACTGAAAAATAGCTGCTTTAATCAAAGTAAAATATTGTATTTTTAATAATTTCTTAAGAGTTGCTCAAATGCAGAGAAGACTCCTACCTCCTTTCTGCTGTGTTTGGAAAGATTTTGAATTAAACAGATGTCTCTTTGTATGCAAAGATTTTTTTTTTCTCCAAATACAGGACATATGTACAGAATAAGCTTAAACTAAGAGAAATAAAAGAAATAGACAAGACACAACATAATTTATCTTCTGACAAAGATAAGCTTTCTGTTTTCCTTGCACTGTTGTTCCATTAGTTTCAGAAATCTTGGGAATCTAATAGTAATATGTTTCAAGGAAGTTTAAGGCAAATGAAAATAATCTAAACACCTCATTCCCCAGGTATTGAACAAAAGCCTCCTTAATCCCAGTTCAGAGGTGATTCCACATTAAAATGGTCTTGTCCCCTCAGTTTGTTCTAACACACCAAAAACAAGCAGATTCATATTTTTTTGTAATTGTTTCAAGAATGGAACAGATATCTGTAAGAGAATGAAGTTCAGATTATGTAGCATATTGGAGTAATTTTTGAATTGGTACTTAAGCAAAGTGCATTATTTTGGTGGTAGTATGACATTTTGTTCAAAAACAAGTAGCTATTCTGCTTATTTTCATATCATGTGCAGATACAGCAATAACATTGTCAGTGTTGAAGATACAGAAATTAATAAATATTTTCCCTTTGTTTAAGTGGAGTTATAGTAAAGCACACACAGACAAAATTATTTTCATTAAAAAAAAGCATACACCCAGGCCTTCAAGTGAGAAATATCAACAGTCTATGTTTAATTAGATCTCGAATTGCTTGCATTTTGAAGCATAACACTTAACTGAAAATCCTTCTTTTAAATTCACACAGTGTTTTTAATTTCATGTAACATTTTAAGCATTGAGTATCCTGCAGCTCTGGAATCTTCCTATTCATTCAGTGAACTATTTTGAACAAAGAGCTAACTCCTGGCAGTGAATTTCACTCCTGAATTTCACTAAATGTCTTATCTAAGTAGATCAAGAAAATAAATTTTATTTTTTCTGACTTGAGAGAGAATGCTATAGCGCTATAAAACATGGAACTACAAAGCTAGCTTAGTCATTTGGACATTTACAAGTTACAAAAAATCATCTGAAGGAAATCTTATCCACATAAAACAGACATTTCAATTTTTGAAAATATGATTATGTCTGTAAAATTTAACTAATTATAAAAAAGTACTCTTTTAGTTAATGCCTTAGTCAGCTTGTGTTGCTATAACCAAATACCTGACAAGAGCAATTTAGAGGAGGGAAGTTTATTTTGGCTCACAGTTTCAGAGATTTAGGCCCTGGGGTGCTTTTTACAATGTCTGGGCCCAAGGGCATCTGGATAGTCAAAAACATTAAAATGTTAGTAATTTCATATAATTTAAATTAATATATGCTAAAGTAGTTGGTACATGCATTCAAATGTGGTTCATTTGATTCCTTCTTGCTCTTATTGTAAACTTGATTTTATTGCATATAATTAAATACATATCACTTTCCCACCCAGCTCGTAAACTTCTGATTTAAAAAGTCTGTAATTTTTCTGTTATTTCTTTTTTCAACGAGTATGAACATAAAATATTTTTTGTTCAAGGAATAAATGAGCAAATTAATGTTGCAGTAGGAGATGGGTAAATTCAATCATTATTTTAACAAAAGAAATTAATGCAGTGCAGTCATTTTCTACCTGTAATATTTTCTAAACATAGCTTCTTATTCAAAACACAATTAGAAACATTTTTAAAAACGAGGATAACAGAGCAATATAAGATTTGTTATGTATATTTTAAATTCATAAGCACATTCATTCATCCTTTTATGCATTCATTCATTTATTCAACAATATGTAGTTATCACCTACTATGTTTTAGATATAATACTAGATATTGGAGAAACAAAAATTATAATATCACATATTTATTCAGTTCATAGGTACCAAGCACATTCTAAATGCTTTACATGTTTTAACTCGTATTATGTTCACAAAAACTATGAAATACAACCTACAGTTAACAGGTGAAGAAAATGAGACACAGGGAGTTTAAGTAACTTGTTCAAGGATATAGGTCATAAATGGTAGAGATGGGTTTCAAAAAATACCCTCTAGTTCTCCTCATGCATTTCTTTAGCCACCATCTAGCACTGCTTCTTATGATAAAGCTTGGATGTACCACCCATAAGAGTATGAGGCCAGAAACTATTTTACTGTTTTTATCACTTCTACTTAAGTACACAGACCACAGCCTGGAACACTGCATATACAGAGTAGAGTTGTTGAATACATGAATTAATGCTCATGAAGTATTTCTCCAGAGACAAAGTATGGTGAAATAATCTATAATGGACACAAGCAAAATGTTGTGGAAAATATCAGGATGCAGCTTGTAACTTTGGTATAATTAGGCCAGGATTTACGAAGAAATAACATGTAAGCAGTGTTTAAAAAAATATTAGCTACAAGAGTATCTCTGCTATGGAAAGAAAAAGCATTTGCAAAAGCTCTGAGTTTTGAAGTGAGTTAGGTTTTACTGCTGGATGTTAGTAGAATAAAACAGGAATATGAAAACTGGAAAGATCCTCTGGGATGAGACTATCTCAGGAAATTGCATATAATCCATGGGCAATGGAGAGGAGAAGGCATGCTTTCCTTTTTCCCTTCCCTCTCACTTTAAATGTATAATAGTCTTCCCTTATTCAAAGGGTGTAATTCCAAGACCCCCAGAAAGTATCTGAAACCATAGGTAGCATTAAACCCTAAATACAGTATATCATTTCCTACACATACAAACCAATGATATAGATTAATTTAACAATTAGACACAATAAGAGATTAATAACAAAGTCTAATAATGAAATAGAACAAGTAAATATCAGTGAGTTTAAATATAGATTAATTGAAATTATTCAATCTGAAGGTAGACATTAAGGCTATAAAAGAATGAATAGAGCCTCAGTGAACTGTCATAAATACTAAGTCTGACATGCATGGCAGTGGAATTCTAGAAAAAAAGAGGAAAGAAAGAATAGGACAGAAAAGATTTGGATATTTTTTTCAACAAATTTGGTGGAAAGCAAGAAACTCAGCTAACTCCATACAAAATAAATACAAAGAAAATACACTTTAGGGACATTATAATCAAATTATCAATGGATAACAAAGGATATTATCTAAAGTAACAAAGATGGAAAAGAAAATACATAACATTCAGGGGTAGAAACATTAATTTCATGGACTTATTTCTTAGTATCACTTAGTATCATAAGAACAAGAAAAATAGAGAACCAAAAGAATGACATCTTTAATGTACTAAAAGAAATCAGGATTCTGTGTGCAGAAAAAAATACTTTAAAATTTTATTTTTTCAGATAAGTTCAGAGATAAGTCACCCAAGAGATATGTACTGCAAGAGATGCAGAAGATTTAGATTATAAAAAGTGACCAGGTAGACTATTCTTAATCCTTTAGGTCACAGTATATCCATCAGGGTAGAGACTCAATGAATGACTATTTAAAAATCTGTGTTTGCACTTAGTTAAAAACTAAAAAGTGATTTTGTATCAATTATCTGAACTACCAATAATTCATTCTCCAACTTTGCTTTTGCAATTTTTGTTTTCCTATCTCAGCATTTCAAGATTTTAATCTCATTGCACTCTCCAAAAGTTTTGCTGAAATTAGGTCAATTTTCATGGAAAGAATGGGATTTGTGGTATCCAATAAAATCTCTGAATAGCCAACAATTTTTCTTAAAAAATTTACAGTTTCATTTTGTTACTATCTGAAGCACCCAAATAATTGCCTTTTATTTAGAGATGTTACACATTATCATGATAAAGCATTTAAATATGCTTACCTTGATTTTCTAGACACAACACAATTTAAAAACCATCAGCATGTGTTTTGCTAGGAAAAAATCTTAAACTGTGGCCTGCAAGAAAGAATTCTGGGAATTATTTTGCAGCTGTAAAATGTTACTGACCTCATAGATAAGCACTGGAAGACTCTGTTCTTACTCTGAGTTCTTACTGGTGTGTCTTCTGCTCCCAGCATTCTGTGGGCCTCCATTCATCAACATCTCCATGATTTCCTTTGTACTTCTTGTAACCTTTCCACCTTACTTGGTGTACTATTTGGTTTCTGTGCTTATACTCCAAATCTTAGTATCAATACCACCAAGTCTCATATTGAAAGCTTTTTCCTCTCATTTCTGTGACACCACATTTGTCTCATTTTTAACCTAGGCATTTAATTTATGTATGTATGTGTGTGTGAATATATACTTCAAATAATTCTGAAAGCCTTTCTTTGGTTATAAAGGATTATTAGTTTACCATGATTTTTAATCAATTTCATGAGCTTTTTTATTCTATGGAATAAAAATATATACATATCAATATCTATGTGCAGATTTGGATAAATAAGAAAATTTTACTTCATTTTGTTCTAAGGAGTATGAAATAATAGAAAGCACTTTCCATTTTCTATTCTGTGGTAGTTTATATAAGATTAGATTTATCTGCAATAAAATCATTAAAGGAAGAATTTTTTAATGGATTTTAAAAATTATTTAATAACTTTAGTACTATATTTTGTTTTCTTCATGATAATTAGTATATTTAGAATTTATTTATTTTTTACTTTAGGATCAATGTTGGTAATTTTTCAGAAAATTATTTCAATAATGTTTTCAAATTTATTAGTAGATCTAGGAAAAATAGTCTTTTTTTTAAAGCTGTCTTATTTATGTCTTCTATTTTATGTCTAAAAGTACTTTTATTTTTTGTTTCTTTATTCATTCACCAGAGAGTTTTACTTTACTGTATCTCTTCCTTTCATACACATGCAAAACCACAAATTTTGGACTTGTTTGTCAATTGTATGTCTCTTATAAAATTTTATAAATGATCAATCATCTATTTTGATCCCATTTATTTCCATTTTTTAACTTTTTGTAACTTTTTAAAAATATTTTACTTACTATTCTTCTGTCCTTTTAAAATAATGGCATGTTTGAATTATATTACTTTCCCTCTGAGCATACATTTGGCTGTATGCGGCAAATTCTTACTAATCTTTATATATAAGAATTTTATCAATGCAGATTTTATCTTTTTTTAAAAATAAAATAGTTACTTGGGGAGTTTGTGTAAGGCTCTTCCCTTCTGAGGGAGATTATTTCTTATTAATATTTGTTGGCCACAGTCAGAACTCCCCATTTTTCTGTGACACTACACCCAGCAGCTCCTCCTTGAGGTTCCAGGGTGTCTTGTGCTTTTGTTGTATGTATGCATAATTTCCAGAATTGCCATGCTTCCTAGGTTTGTAGAAGATGCTAGTGAATTCTCCATAGCGGCCTGAATTCTCCTTGATGCTTCACATGGTTTCTAGGAGGCCGGGGAAGTGAAACCATTGCTACTTTTTTTGGCAACTGAACTTGTGAAATATTTATAGTGACTTAAATCTGCTATGGCAGAAAGATATTTTCTCTCTGGTAAAGTTTCTGCTCTTTCAAATATATGAATATACTTTTTATAGCCTCTCCTCATCATTAAAATTAATGTTAAAGTTCTTCATCAACTAGTCTATTTTTAAGTAAATTAATTGTTTAGGTGTCCTGTTCCTGTTCAGTGTGTAATTAAAATTTTAAAAGTTAAATTAAGTTTATGCCTAGGAAATTATATCAACAGCGTAGCAGGATTACAAGACATTTCATAGAATAATGATAAAAATAAAATGAATCTAAAGAAAAACACTATGAGTTATCTATTTGAATACCTTCAATTTTTTTTTAAAAGCTTAAGTAAATTACTAGAATAGTCTGAGTTCTTACCAATGATTTATTAATTGTTCATATGACCTCCTGAACTTCTCTCTGATTTATTTTATGAGTTTGATCTAATTAGTTTACATGCATCTGATCAAATCAAATTTTGAGTCTTGACTCCATTAGATTTCAAATATAAAATAAAAACCTTCCAAATCAAAAAGAGAAAGGGGGGCGGCAGGGTGGAATGGGAGGGAGGGAGAGAGAAAGAGAAAGTGAATATCTATTAATATGCATTTGGAATATATCTTAACAAAAAGAAGTATCATCAAGTTCCTAACTTTCATGTTTTTAGCAATGGACTCTAAATGATGATCAACACCTAAATCCCACCTGTATCTAAGTTATGGCCCTCTAATGTGAACTTCAAATTCAATGTATTTGCATAGTCTCTGCTCCAGCTAACTGAATTGTCTCTAAAAATTCTAGTGCTGGATTTATATTAATGAAGACTAACTGTCTTCTAATATTGTACTACATGCATATTTCAAGTGATCATAAATCATTACCTTTATAAGTTGCTGGCTTTTGCTTGCTTAACTTAGAGGAGTATATTTTGGTCATGATTTTGAACACACTGTATTTTGTGGTCTTTTGCATTCTTATTTTGCAGTTTTTATTCTAACCTCCAATTTTTATTTGATTAACAGTTTATAGGTGCAGGATGAAATATGCTTCTAAGAGTAAAACTGAGTACTTCTGAAAAAAGTACTATAAGAGTATTGCTCTTACTGCATAAATAATTTCAATGAAGCTGACACTAGTATATCTTTAGGTAGTTCACCTCCAGCAAACTCCGTCATCCACTTCCTTGTTAATAACTTATTAATGAATTAGTTGTGCTCTCTACAAAATTTGATCCTTCTTTTCTTTCAGGTCTTGGTTCTAACACCGTCTTCTTGGCAAGTCCTTCCCTGGCCATCCTACTTAAAAGTGTAAGACTAAGTCCAATATACCCTGCCTCCTGCCCCAATATATTTTGCTTTATAGCACTCATCATTCTCTGATATTTTATATTTTACTGATTTGTTTGTTTTAAATATATCTAAAGCTTCATAATTGTCAGAAATGTTATCTTAAAAAAAAGAAATGTTATCTTTGTTCATCTCCTAGCCTCTGATTCCAGAATAGTTCCTACAATGCACTAAGTTCTTATAAAATATTTGTTGAAAACACAGAAAACAAATCCCAGAATGATATGGACATTATAGAAGCCGAAGCCGTGAATGCATAATGTATGGGATGTCAGTTAGCAATGTTTAAGTGAACTATTTTTTGTTATATTAAGTAAGCTGGGAATTAATATGATTCAACAAAAGTAAGTTTTGTGAGTTTGTATACCGCCTCATAATACGTATACAGTTTTGCAGAGCTATAATATTTATCTGAATCTTGAAATAGAAGAGTGAAGTTCTAAGTGCTCTGGATTCATGTTCCAATGCAGATGTTAAGTTATTAGTGAAATGATGAGGTGAGCATTGCTCACCTCATGATGATGAGAATATGTAGAAGCTAGAAAACTGAATCACATATGCCAATAATGGTTTGCTTTCCATTTTCTATCAGTTTCAGTGTCTCATTCGGTCTTCTTCATTGTGACTTGCTTCTCATTACCAAAATACTTTGCAAAAAATGTGTGTATATATGTGTGTGTGTGTGTGTGTGTGTGTATCACACATTATGTAAATACATATATATATATATATATATATATATATATATATATATATGTATGTATTTCTGGTTTCTATTGATTTTTCCTTATCCTCTGACATGCACAGTAATAAATAAAACTCCCAAATATGGTTGGTGGTTCTACTATTTAAGGTGCTCCCCCATGTCTAAGGAAGCAAAGTACTTTATAAGGAAATAGGTGGGGGCATTCATACCAAAGCAGCTGGAGTCATAGATCATTCTGGCACTTGTGACTGATGCAGGATGAAGAAAGTAGCAATATGCCAGGTGGAGATAAGTCACTTAGCTGGCTGATTACATCAAATTGCTTCCAATATAATCAGCTGGGACACACTTACCAAATTGGCATTTCAAATCATTATACAGAAGTCAAATTAATCACCTAGGTATATGGCTTCGTATTATGGTTCAGTATGTGTCATAGTAGGAGCTTAATACAAATGTTAATTATAATATATGGGGGAATAGAATAAAATGATAGCTGAATTTTTATAATGTTAGACTCATCATTTACATCAGGACTTAAATATTGTCCTAATCAAACACTCTATTAGTGATCAGTGCATGTTTATGAATAGCTTAAAATCTGTACTGAGGCATCAGCTGAGAAAATTTAGAAAAATATATTACAACTTTTAACAGTCAGCACCTGATCTTCTTTGTGTCATTCTCCATTGAGAGTCAATCAAAATTAGATTACAACTCATTTTTAAATTTCCCTGGTTCTCCTTGCTATGAATCTGCCAGCCCTTGTGTCAGAATTCAGCTGTGTTGTATCATGCATACATTCCTCTTGATTAAGAGACTCTGTTGGTTGGTGTGATGAGGTTTTATACAGTCCCTTGATCCCACAGAGTTCATTTAAACTGTCTTGCCATTTTCACATTTCATTACATAGAGAAAATGAAACATGGGAAAGATCGCAGCATAGTATGCATCATTTTTCTAACCTGTGAAACTGAGGACATGACAAATGGCAATAAAAATGTGCTTTAAATCTTAGTATAGAAACGTTTGTTGGAGTTCTGGGACTGTATTCATTTTCTATTAAAAAAAAAAAAAGCAACAAGAGCAAATGTTGATTACGACTGCCTGCATTTTATAACAAAGACTTTTCATGCTGTTGGTTTAAGCTATTCTAAAAATTAAATGATTCCTTTACTTAGGGACTTTAAGGATCTGACAACACCAAAATTAGTTTCTGTACAACTGTGTGCCTATTGTTACCAATGCCGTATTACACAATTAAATGTTTGCTAAGATGGTAGATCTCATGTTAAGTTTTCTTACCACAACAAAAATTTACCTTCTTTTCTCAGCTGCTAACACTATATTTACAGCATTGTAATATTTTTACAGACTCTTCTAAAATAAAATAAGCATAAATTAAAATACCAGAATTTATGGGGATTTTTCTTTACCATCTCAAAATAATATGGCCAGAGTTTTAAAATGTCACACCCGGTACATAAAAATACACCAAACTATTAACACTAGCAATGTTAGGATGAAGTATGACTTCTTTCTTTATTTGACTTATTGAAATAATAAATATTATTTGTTGAAATTTCAAATATTTAACAATTTAAATTTAATCACATACACAAAGAAGTCAGTGAGTCCCTAACTTTTAGTGAGCAAATTAATGATTATCTATAAACCCTTTTTTCCTTAAATATGGAGATGTGTTGCGACACAAGATTAAACCAGTCAGGGTCACTCCAAGTGAACTTGGGGACTAAATAAAGACACATTTACCAAAAATATCTTTTCTTTGATTCAGTGACTGCTCCTCAGCCACAGCTCCCACAAGGGGGGCAAGGCAGGCAAGAAAGAGAAGAAGCACACCTCGAACCCAAACCCAGGTTTTTATTAGGGAGAAGCCATTCAAATGAGGCTAGGTTTAGGGTTACAGCAAACAAGTGAGTGTGATCCAACCCTATCAGGTGATGCCCACTTCTGAAACTGCACCTCTTTATCCAAGCAGAGGTAAAGTGCAATACCTGTTAGTACATCTTTACTTAGAACTTAAAGGTGTGTACATAGCTCCTGTCCAGGGTGGCTCCTGACAGAGATGCATTTATTTCACTGAACGTATCTCTTAAGTTTTAGGAGAGTTGATTTTTTTTTTCTACCTAGTTTCCTACCACCCATATTATTTGGGAAAGAATCCATGATCTAAGTAAGGAAAGAATTCTGCCTTCTACTACAGAAATGGATGTATGCAGACACTGCTTTTGCTGACCCCCTAGTAGGAAATCATTATGCTTGACCAATTCAATGCTTCAGTTTTGACCCTGAATCTTAAGGTAGTGATGACAAGCTTCAGGTACAGTCGACTTTTGTGAAGTAGTATTATTAACATGTGTAAAGTTGCCCAGAGTGGTGTCATCTTGGATGTCTTCCTTCCCTCTTCACCTTTTGGTACCTGCTTATTTTCTGAGACAGATTCTCTAGCTCTTCTATGAATTTTTGAACTGATCAGTCTTCATATAGGAAAGTAATTTCTGCTTAAGTTCTTCAGAGTCATTGTTGCTTATTAAAAAATAATCAACTCTGGAGAAATTGGTATTTGGGAATAGACTGTTTGCAATAGCTGCTTAAGGACATAAGAAGTCTAGAATAAAGATGGCTGAGGGAAATGAAAATCAGCAATTATAGAAAGATCAAAATGCAGTAACTCAGGTATTCAAGGGTGAGTAATTCAGGGTAGGATGACTATTTACAATCATATCACAAAGCTTAGAAGGAAGGAGAATAAACCTGAGCTGTTCATTATAGTATCCACTCTTCCTTTATGATAAGTACATTAGGAAAACTTAGTGCATAAGAAAAGAGTTTAAAATTATTGTGGGGAGGTACCAGGATTGAATTCAAGAACACCTGACCACTGAGCCACATCCCCAGCCCTATTATATTTTATTTAGAGACAGGGTCTCACTGAGTTGATTAGTGCGTTTGCTGAGGCTGGCTTTGAACTCATGATCCTCCTACCTCAACCTGCCAAGCCACTGGGATAACAGGCATTTGCCACCATGCCCAGCACAGTGTAAAATATTTTATTAATAACTATGTTGCTTACATAATGACGTAATTACTTTGGTACATTAAGTTAAAAATATTTTTAAAATTGTTTCCTTTTTACTTTTAAAATTTTTAACTTTTAATTTTAATTTTTCAAAATGTAACTACTTGAAAATTAAAAATTATATATAAGGTTTGCATTTGCTCCTCACATTATATTTATTTTAATAGCACTTCCCTAAATAATCAACTTGAGGTCCAATCTGAAACTCTTGTACTACTATCATGCTCAAAAACTAAAAATTACAAACAAACAAACAAACAAAAATCCCACTTTTCTGAATAGCAATGATACTGAACTAGTCAAATACCCAAATTTGTCCTTACGTGAGAAAGAATGAGGACATGATGGGGATGGGGATGTGGGGCAAATTCTGGAGGACTTGAAACACCCTCATTCCTCTATTCCACTAACACCTTTCCAGACAAATAAATTCCTTACCATTTGCTTAAAAATACTGCAACTTTCTTATATGAGTATTATCAAGGGAATTAAGCCAATTCCCTTCATACTCATGGTGTGCTCTCTTTGTTGCCCCCAGGCTTCCAACTAGAACCATTATCAACAGCGGTTCCCAAAAGGAATGGCTTACTGGCTCAAGGGATTTCAAAACTTTGATATTATGCCTGTAGATATGTGGGAATATGAGTGAAAACAGATGCTAACAATAAAGGGAGTAGTATAAGTTAAAATTGGTACCAATATGAATACACATTTCAGAGATCCAGGACTCAATGTTAGCTCAAACACTGGGTCTAATTATTTGCTTCCCTAAAGTGACTTATGACAGTAACCTATGTAATCATACCTGAGATGTAGAGATTCACCCGTTTCTTTCAGAGAATTGGTACCTTGAGCCAACATTAATTCCCAGCATCCTCCACTGGCATTGCAATCGACCAGTAAAAATGAGAGTTGTTGCAGTTAGAAGTTAGGTGGGGTTTTGATCCAAGTCGGCCCCTTTGTTGACCCCATTGAAGCCTGATTTGTAGCCTTTTTATTCCACAGGTTATCGACCATAGGTTCCTGAAATGTTTCTGTAAATTTTGTTTCTGGCTAAAGTTAGCCAGAGTACATTTCTGTTGCTAGCAACAGAGGTCACTCACTGGCTGATGTAATTTCATGAAACCTAGTAATCTCTCCCCATTTATTGGAAAGGCTGTTGATGTTCACAAGAATCTATCTTTCATCTGAACTATGAAACTAATAACTGTGTGACTTTGAGTATTGACCTCTTCACCTGTAAAATCAGGTTGTTTGACTATCTTTGAGGTAGCTTCCAAGCTTAAAATTCTCAATGCTCAACACCATAATTGAATGTACATGTACATTCTTTTTTTAAAAACTTTTTTTTAGGTGGATTCAATATCTTTATTTTATTTTTATGTGGTGCTGAGGATCAAACCCAGTGCCTCACAGGTGCTAGGCGAGCGCTCTACCACTTGAGCCACAACCCCAACATGTACATTCTTTTTTTTTTGTTGTTTTTTTTTGTTTTTTTGTTTTTTTTTAAATTTTATTTATTTTATTTTATTTATTTATTTATTTATTTATTTTTAATTTTTTATTGTGGGTTGTTCAAAACATTACAAATTTCTTGACATATCATATTCGACACTTTGATTCAAGTGGGTTATGAACCCCCACCTTCACCCCATACACAGATTGCAGAATCACATCAGTTACACATCCATTGATTTACAAATTGCCATCCTAGTGTCTGTTGTGATATTGCCTTTTTCATCCCGTATGCTAGCAATTTGAGTTCTCTCTCTTCTTCTCTTCGCTAGCATCGCTAAGGGTCTGTCGATTTTGTTTATTTTTTCAAAGAACCAACTTTTAGTTTTGTCAATTTTTTCAATTGTTTCTTTTGTTTCGATTTCATTAATTTCAGCTCTGATTTTCATTATTTCTTGCCTTCTACTTCTTTTGCTGTTGTTTTGCTCTTCTTTTTCAAGGATTTTGAGATGAAGTATGAGATCATTTATTTGTTGGTTTTTTCTTTTTTTAAGGAATGAACTCCAAGCAATGAATTTTCCTCTTAGAACTGCTTTCAATGTGTCCCATAGATTCCGATATGTTGTGTCTGTGTTTTCATTTATCTCTAAGAATTTTTTAATTTCCTCCTTGATGTCTTCTATAACCCATTGATCATTCAGTAACCTATTGTTCATTCTCCAAGTGATGTATGCTTTTTCCTTCCTTCTTTTATCGTTGATTTTCAGTTTCATTCCATTATGATCAGATAAGATGCATGGTATTATCTCTACTCCTTTATATTGTCTAAGAGTTGCCCTGTGACATAATATATGATCTATTTTTGAGAAGGATCCATGTGCTGCTGAGAAAAAAGTGTAACTGCTTGATGTTGGGTGGTATACTCTATATATGTCAATTAGGTCTAGGTTATTAATAGTGTTATTGAGTTCTATAGTTTCCTTATTCAACTTTTGTTTGGAAGATCTGTCCAGTGGCGAGAGAGGTGTGTTGAAGTCTCCCATGATTATGGTATGGTGGTCTATTAGACTCTTGAACTTGAGAAGAGTTTGTTTGACGAACATAGCTGCACCATTGTTTGGGGCATAAATATTTATGATTGTTATGTCTTGTTGGTGTATGGTTCCCTTAAGCAGTATGTAGTGTCCCTCTTTATCCCTTTTGATTAACTTTGGCTTGAAATCTATTTTATTTGATATGAGTATGGACACTCCTGCTTGTTTCCGAAGTCCATATGAGTGATATGATTTTTCCCAACCTTTCACCTTCAGCCTATGTATGTCTTTTCCTATCAAATGCGTCTCCTGTAGGCAGCATATTGTTGGGTCTTGTTTTGTGATCCATTCTACTAGCCTGTGTCTCTTAATTGGTGAGTTTAAGCCATTAACATTTAGGGTTATTATTGAGATATGGGTTGTTCTTCCAGCCATATTTGTTTATTTCTGTTACTAAACATGGTTTGTTTTCCTCTTTGATTATTTCCCCCCCCTTTACTGTCCTACCTCCCACTGTTGGTTTTCATTGTTATTTTCCATTTCCTCTTCCTGTAATGTTTTGGCGAGGATGTTTTGAAGAGATGGTTTTCTAGCTGCGAATTCTTTAAACTTTTGTTTATCGTGGAAGGTTTTAATTTCATCTTCCATCCTGAAGCTTAATTTCGCTGGATACACAATTCTTGGTTGGAACCCATTTTCTTTCAGTGTTTGAAATATGTTATTCCAGGATCTTCTAGCTTTCAGAGTCTGTGTTGAAAGATCAGCTGTTATCCTGATTGGCTTACCCCTAAATGTAATCTGCTTCCTTTCTCTTGTAGCTTTTAAAATTCTCTCCTTATTCTGTATGTTGGGCATCTTCATTATAATGTGTCTAGGTGTGGATCTCTTATGATTTTGCACATTCGGCGTCCTGTAGGCTTCTAGGATTTGGGATTCTGTCTCATTCTTCAAGTCTGGGAAGTTTTCTCGTATTATTTCATTGAATAGACTGCTCATTCCTTTGGTTTGGAGCTCTGTACCTTCCTGTATCCCAATGACTCTTAAGTTTGGTCTCTTAATGTTATCCCATATTTCTTGGATGTTCTGCTCATGGTTTCTTAACAGTCTTGCTGAGCTGTCTATGTTCTTTTCCAGTTGAAATACTTTGTCTTCATTGTCTGATGTTCTATCTTCTAAGTGTTCTACTCTGCTGGTAGTATTCTCCATTGAGTTTTTAAGTTGGTTTATTGCTTCCTGCATTTCTAGGATTTCTGTTTGTTTGTTTTTTATAACCTCTATCTCCCTGTATAGTTGATCCTTTGCTTCCTGGATTTGTTTGCGTAATTCATTGTCGAAGTGATCTTTCATTGTCTGATTTTGCTGTTTAATGTCTTCCTTGATACTCCAGATCATCTGAAGCATGTATATCCTGAATTCTTTATCTGACATTCCATCTGCTGCAGCTGTTACCTCTTCTAAAGTTGCGTTGACCTGCATTGCTTGTGGTCCTTTCTTTCCTTGTCTTTTCATACTGCTTGCGTATCTTTCCTGCAGGTGCGGGCGGCGGCTCTGCTCTCTCCTTATTCCAATTGGGGTGTCGTGGCTACCACGCCGGCAGGTCACTGGGCCTGTTCTGGGCGCTGGCGGCGGCTCTGTTCTGCCCCTACTCCAATTGGGGTGACGAGTGTACCACGCCGGCAGGCCACCGGGCCTGATCCGCCGGTCGGTTGCAGGTTTGCCTACCCTGCAGGCGCGGGCGGCGGCTCTACTCTGCCCCTACTCCAAATGGGGTGACGTGTCTGTCGTACCGGCAGGCCACTGGGCCTGTCCCGCTGGTCGGTCGCAGATCTGCCCACCTTTCGGGCACGGGTGGAGGCTCTGCTCTGCCCCTACTCCAATTGGGGTGTCGTGACTACCCCGCCTGCAGGACGCTGGGCCTGTTCCTGGCACGGGCGGCGACTCTGCTCTGCCACTACTCCAATTAGGGTGGTGTTTGTACCACGCCGGCAGGCTCCTGGGCCTGATCCGCCGGTCTGTTGTAGGTCTGCCTACCTTGGAGGCGCGGGCGGCGGATCTGCCCTGCCCCTCCTACCACGCCTGCGGACCCCTGGGCCTGATCTGCAGTTTGATCACTGGTCTGCTCACCCTGCGGGCACGGGTGGCGGTTCCGCTCCGCCCCCACTCCAATTGGGGTCACGTGACCACCACACCGGCAGGGCCTGATCCGGGCGTGGGAGAAGGATCTGCTCTGCCCCTACTCCAGTTGGGGTGACATGTGTACCACACTGGCAGGCCACTGGGCCTGACCCGCCCGGCTGTCACAGGTCTGTTTACCTTGCAAGCGCGAACGGCGGCTCTGCCCTGCCCCTCCTACCACGCCCATGTACCACTGGGTCGCGGGTCTGCCCACCTTGCGGGTGCGAGTGGCGGCTCCGCTCCGCCCCCTCTCCAATTGGGGTCACGCGGTCACCACGCTGGCGAGCCGCTGGGCCTGCTCCGGGCGCTGGCGGCGGCCCGGCTTCTCCCCTCTGGCTCAACGACAAATTGAGGAGACTCGGGTGACTGTGCCTCACCCCCCCTACCAGGAGACCAACTGCTTATGTCACCGCTGGTATTGATGAAGTTCTCTCCTCCGCCGCTTTCTGCTGACATCAGATCTCTGCCATGTTGGTATCCTATGCGAATGGCAGCATTTCGTTCCCCTTGCCGGGCAACCAAAGCAACGGGTGAGTCCTGACCGGCCCTCAGCAGGACCCGGACCGAGAAGCAGTTTCCGCGGGCTCCTAGCCCCGGTCCAGGGAAGTTCCGGGAGCCGGAACTCGGCCGCTCCGTGCTCGGTGTAAGCTCCTATAAGTGTAAGCTCCAAGAAGCAGTCCCCGCGGGCTCAGTTCCGGGAGCCGGAATTCGGCTGCTTAGTGCTTGTTGTATGCTCTGATAGGAGCAGGGTCCAAGAAGCAGCCTCCGCAGGCTCCGCGGCCCTGGGCCAGGGCGGTTCCGGGACGGTTCCGGGAGCCGGAACTCGGCCGCCCCGCGCTCGGTGTTCGCTCCGATAAGATCAGGTTCTAAGAAGCACCCAGGCACTGAACCCTAGCAATCTGTCTGCAAGCCGCAGGCGAATTGCAGCCTGAAATTACCTGATCTATGGCTGAATGAGCTGCGGTCAGTCGAAAACAGGGAAGGTGACGTCAGTTTACCAACATGGTGGCTGCTGGCCTCCTCTGTGGTCTGACCGGTGTGGAGAACCGAGATGGACCGCTTCCTTCCCCCGTCTCGAACCCAGAATTCAGCCCTGAGTACGGTGCTTGCGCAGCTGGCAGAAACTGCAGCGCTGTAACCCTGCGTCTCTATCCCAGCGCGCTGCAAACTCTAGCCGCGGGACGATTTGCTGAATAAGCAGTGTTACCCTCCGTGCGACAAACCTCTCGCGTTTGAGTCCCCGTAGCCGATCCTCGTGTGATGGAAATCCTTCCTCCAGGTTCCGGAGCACCTCACTATTGCTGGAAATTCCTAACAAGATATCCTTTAGCCGTCCTGACTTGTCATACTCCCACACAGTGAAGCAGCACACGGGGGCAATGCACTCCCCTCGCCGCCATCTTCCTTCTCCCCCAACATGTACATTCTTAATCCAGTGGTTTGACAGCTCTCACCCTAAATATTTACATGTCAACAGAATGGGGACTATTGACAAAATAATCTCTGAACCTGAGAGATTTAAAATTATTTTTTTATTTTTGATCTCCTGTGCAGGGCTGTATCCATGAAAATTCCAAAAAAAGAAAAAGGAAAATTCCTTTCACAAGTTTATCTCCTGACAAAAGTGCTGCTTTCCCCCTTGTTATTTTATCATGTGAATATAACCTTTATCTATTAATTTACAGCAATTACAACACAGCCAAGTTCTCTAGTCTACAATATAATGCAATTTCTGGGCCAAAGAGGAAGACAAACATAAAATAAATAGTTTTACACCTATATAACAATAGTGGTAAGTGCCACAAAGTTTAACACATCATGAGGCACCTGACAGACAAACACCTCTGAGGATAACAGTAGACTCTGAGAGGTATATAAAGATGGAAACTGGATCATATTAAGACTGGTGGTTGATGGAGGCTGATATGTTTAATGCATGTCAAACTGGAGCACAGGGTAATGTGTGCTGTGTCAATCTGCTGATATTCACTAATCTTTCCTTTCTCTTGGAGTTCTGGTGCCGGTAACCTCAAAGGACTTGATCCAGGTGTCTTCTTCCAACAGCCTCCATTAAGCATTCACATCACTTAAAAAAGACAGTAATGCAAAGGCAAATAAATGCCTTCAGTTACTTCAAAACATAAAGTAACCTGCAATCTCCCGCCTCATATGTGCAGAACATTTCCTTCTTCTGGTTAGTTCCATCTTCTTTTAAACTAGGAGCATAAATGTTTTCACCTGCTGGAAATAAATCCAGAGTTGTTCTTGAGAAGCGAAAGAGTCCTCCACAAAGCAGAAAGTAGATTTTATTTTAGGTAACTGTCCTCGTTTTCTTTGCCACTTTAGTTTAATTTAGGTCCTGGATATGAGTTTATTTTCACAAAGGTATTTATAGAGAGAAGAAAAGAGAGAGAACCTTAAATTTGGGTTTCTCCAATGCATTGAAGAGATAAAGGCTTTCTCCAAGGAGCATGAATACATTTCCTTCATGGTGACAGTTTCTGAACATGACAGCCCAGTGAGTCAGTGCCAGACCCACACTGACTAGGCTGGGTTATTATTTTATATCATCACCTGCTTGGGAAAAATGACTTAATTACATAGGTCTCAACTTCCCACTCTATAAATAGGGGTAATAATAAGATTGTGGTGAGGATTGGATGAAATATATAGATGAAGTGTTTGATCCAGTGTCTGGCCAATATCTGCTCAACAAATGTTTGCTATTAACATAACTATCATCATTATTTTTATCAAATGACCAATGCCAGAGAAGTAGTGGAAGGGTGTATGGGGAGGTCAGGAAAACAGAAAGTTGCATATTCGTGTCACACCAGCAGCCTCTGAAAACATTTTAATTTATATAAAACCTATCCTCATCTATATGATGCACTGTAATCATTTTTATTGATTGCATTAGTTTGGATTGACCTTTCGTTTATTGTATTACAAAACAGCTCACTGCAGTGTTCAGGGGAAAAGTGTCTCAGAGAAAGAGACACACAGGAGCAACTTTCTGAAATATCCTCCTTTAAAAAGCTTTCCAGCTCCCTTGTTTAAGTAAATAGAATGCTTGTCTGCCAGTGTCAACAGAGAGTGAAGTCTCTGGAGAATGCCTGGATACAAGTGCATTCTCCACCATTATCAAGCTATGCTGTGTCACACAAGTTCTTTCCCTAAACCTCTTTTTACTTAAAATTGGGGTAATAACAGTGGTTTCCTCATAGAAATATTTTGAAAATTAAATGAAATAATACAGGTAAAGCTCTCAGAAGAGAGTCTGGCACAAGGTAAGCACTTGAGAAATACTAGTACAGTATAATTATGTTATAGATTATAGTTCTTTTTTTTTGTTAACCCCCCATGAATCAACCATCCCCTCTCCTTTCTCATATTTTTATAAAGCCTGTTTAAAGATTTTGCACAGTATGATAAAAGTAAATCCATCAAAGTTTTATTGAAAAAGTTTTTGCTAAATCTGGTAATATTGCCAAATCTCAAATTTTCCAGATTAATTTAAACAATGTCATGGTATCAGGCAATATTCAAGCTGAAACATTAAGGAAAAAAAAAACCCTCGAATATTTTGAGCAAGAAGAAATTTAATACAGAGAGCTAGGTGATTTAGAGATCCACAGGAAGGGCTGGAGAAGCAGTGATCATGGAGAACCCTGACTTACTCAGTTTTATTGTCATTCCAGGAAACTCCCTTCAATGATTTCAGTTCACCAAAGCTCCAGATGAATAATTTCCAGTGATCTAGAGGAAATATAAGAAATCATATTTGTTAAAGCCCCTAACATTTCCCTACTGTACAAAGAACAATAATTTCTTATATTTGACTTGTCAAACTTTGTGGCCCCTCCTTGGTTGATTCTAAACCAGAAACAGCTGGCAAAGCATTCTGGGAAACGTAGTTCCTAGGCCTCCAATCATTGTGTTAGGAAAACAGCTAGAATAAGAAATAAGGGTGTATGCTAATTGCTTTTGAGAACATACTATGTTACTCCTTTGAACATTCAGTATACATATAACCTTTCTACCTATATTTAAATTTATAAACAGCAATAAAAATGACAACATACACTAACACACTACGATCATTTTCTATTGTCTCAGAATAACTCACTAAATCCCTACACTCCCAATTCCATCAGTTACTTTATCCAAATCAACATGATGTTCATAATTTAGTTTAGTAACAACACATCTAAACAGTACAGGTTACCCACCATTAAACTACTTTATATAAAAATTATATAGTTTAACATACACAAATAAATTTTTGGCATACAGAAAGTGTGTATGGGTGATATAGTAATTTCAATACCTGTAGATAAAGTAATAATTGCTATTAATAGCTTCCTTTTTCTGGAAGTGGTGCTTTGTCTCCTTGTTCTCAGCTGCTGTCTCAACTGCTTATGGTTCTTTACCTGGTGGGGTACCTGTTATGATTTGGATGTGAGGTATCCCCCAAAAGCTCATGTGTGAAACAATGCAAGAAGGTTTTAGAGGAGAAATGATTAGGTTATGAGAGTCTTAACCTGATTAGTGAATTAATTCCCTGATGGGATTAAGTGGGTGGTGGCTCAAGGCACGTAGGGTGTGGCTGGAAGAGGTGAGTCCTTGGGGGCATGCCTTTGGGCTATATATTTTGTATCTGGACACTCCCTCCCCCCACCTCCTCTCTGATAATCATGTGAGCTGCTTTCTTTCACCACACTTTTCCACCATGATGTCCTGTCATCTGAGAAATGGAGTTAGCCGTCTATGGACTGAGACCTCTAAAACTGTAAGCCCCTAAATAAACTTCTTATTCCCTAAAATTGTTCTTGTCAGGTCTTTTAGTCACAGTAGTGAAAAAGCTGACTAAAACAGTGTCCTAACCTTAGCAGTCCCACCTGAATTCAATTACTGTAGTAATCAGCAATCATCCCCAATTTCTCAGTTCAACTGTCTTTGGCTGTTGGTTCGTTACCATGAACCATTAAGGAGGTAATCTCATCTTTCAGTTTCAGAGAAATTTTGCTTTATACCATGAAAGAAGAATTTCTCACTTAGAAATTAGCAAACTCATAGTTGTTAAGATAGGAACAGGGGCTGGGGATGTGGCTCAAGCGGTAGCGCGCTTGCCTGGCATGCGTGCGGCCCGGGTTCGATTCTCAGCACCACATACAAAGATGTTGTGTACGCCGAGAACTAAAAAATAAATATTAAAAAAAATTCTCTCTCTCTCTCTCTCTCTCTCTCTCTCTCTCTCTCTCCCCCCCACTCTTTCTTTAAAAAAAAAAAAAAAGATAGGAACATCAGTAATATTAGTTGCTAGGATAGAATATTAGTAATGAGATGAACTACACCCATAATTATTCTCTTGGTTCCAATCCCATTTGTTCTTATCACTCTTCTAGGTGTTGGAATACCTGGTAATACCAGTGATCCCATGCACATTAGTTTATCCCCTCTCTCTTCTCATAGTAAATTAGGTTCTTGGTCAGAAACACTACTTGGGATACTATTACAGTAAGTAAGGCATCAAGTGAGTCCAGGGATGCTACTGCTGGCAGATTAAGGGACTGGGAAGGAAAATCCATATTCACAGTGTCTATTCCAAGGAGAATAAATTGCTACACTTGACACAATATAAAGATGCAAGGAACTCACTTTGCAAACAGATGACAGGAAGGTCCTGGAGAATGCTACTATATCAGAGACTCAGCTCTCATCTCAGCTTTTTGTAAATTGATTACTCTGCAACTTCCCTGGGCAGATTAGCTTTGGAGAGGGTCACACCCATATAGTTTAACTCCTGCATAACTTCCATTTGAGGCAATTGGAACACTGCATTCTTGAATTGATTTAGAAAGCGTGAAAGAGACTGACATCCACACAGCAGGTCATCTTGTCCATCTCATTATTGAGACTCCTTTGCAGTGCATTTCTGTTGGTGAATCAGTGGCCATATGAACACAAATATCTAATGACCTTAGAGTTCCTCTTCAAGGAATCTCTCATTTATCTCCTGCTCTGACCATCTTATCACTAATCCTCCAGTCATATTCCTTTTATATTCATAACTATTCAGTAATTCCATTGAGACCATCCATTATTTTGGTATACATACATATAAATGAGAGTCTCCATGAC
Source organism: Marmota marmota marmota (assembly GCF_001458135.2). NCBI lineage: Eukaryota > Metazoa > Chordata > Mammalia > Rodentia > Sciuridae > Marmota > Marmota marmota. Next base: position 28,016,860 of record NW_025999853.1, read on the forward strand.
CAGGAATATGACACCCTAATTGCAGTGCCCAAGGTTCTGCCCACTACTATTTCTCTTCCCTACTGTTTTCTAGAACCCCAATTAAGTGAAATTGTTATCTTACAAATGTGTAGGTCTAAACTGTTGAAATCTATTATCCACACATAAACCAGCTTTGAAAATTATCCTTCTCATATAATTGATTATAGGAAATTCCCCATAAGATCTCAGGTATAGTCTTAAAGGTGGAAATACATGTACCTTAGGGGCTATTTCTCTCAAGGGTAGGGGCTTACAAGGTGTATAAACTCATCTTTCACTGTGGAAGGAATATGTCAACATCATAGAGCCTTTGGAACTTTAGAAACTTTGCAAGGTAGCAGACTCCCAAATGTTCATGAGGATTACCTCCTGCCATCTGGTATAACATGAGTCATATCAAGGCACGTCGAATATTTGTTGATTCTTGCCAACCAGATTCAAAGAGGGTGTCATCAGTGTGGTGAATACAAAACCTTATTGGGTAGAGAGATGATCAAGATTTCTATTGAGTATCTAAGAAGAAAATTAAATAATCATATTAGGTGAAAGAAAATTGCTATTGATAATCTTTTCTAATTGGCTTCACTACAATGACAGGATATATTTTTCAATTGTGTGAACTAGTATTTTAAGGAAGAATTAAAATTGAAAGGAAAACATTTTATATCTAATGAGCAGATTTATAAAACAAAACAGATGAATAAAAATATCTAAGAATATGAGCATTGTGTTAAAAAATAATTAACCTTATAAAATAGCAAGAGACAGCAAGATGGCATGGGAAATAAAGACACATTTTAGAAATACAATAAAAATGCAGGATAAGAATGTCTAAAGCAAAGAAAAAGAAGCACTAATTATATAGAAAGCTACAAAAATTCATTCACTAGTTATTCTATTTATCATAATTACTTTTCTTTTTAAATTAACAACCATGAAGGGGAAAATAGCCACAGTGGTTAAAACATTTATTATTGGTATGTAAGAAAAATAATATTTTTGCTGCAGTGTCTATGTCAAAAATCAGATTTTATTTGAAATTTAAAATTGCCTAATGTTTATCTTTACCCAGATATTTAAAACCTAGCTATGCTATTTCTTTTTTTAATACATTTTCTTAGTTGCTATTGTTGTGAAAAAAATTAAAGTACTTCTGTTGAAGAATTCAATCATTCTCCCCTAGTAAAGTTAGTCACCTCTGTGCTTCTGTTGTAAATTAAAAAGTCATTACTGGCCCTAGAAGTAACTTTCTTTACTTCAACTGAATCATAATGAATACATAAAAATGTTTTATTTTCCCTTCAATTATTTCCAATTTAACATTACTTACTAATTCTTTTCAAATTTAAAACTTTTTATTTTATTACCTTGTTTTATGATATTGCCTTACCTTTATTTTATGGTACATATTTAAGGTAGATATTTTATGACATATAATAATTGATCTTTAAAATTTACAATACATTTTCAGGGTTTTTAATTTCATTATGTCCATATGTTAGCATTACACACTCCTAAATTCACAACGCTGGGATTGAAAGAGAAGCCTCTTTAAACATGTGTATTAGGCATTTACATTGGATTGCCACCATGTTAAGTGAAGTACCAAGAATACCCAATTATTGTCATCTGATAATGTATAGTTTCATTCATAAACTGTTCTACATCTCTCCTCATTTTATACACCTATGAATAAAAAATAACCTCATTTTATTATTTCATACTTATCTATTTCATAACTTATTAATTTCTTTTAACAATGTTAATAATGTTAATAGGTTAATAATATTAACATACAAGACTAAATCACTAGTGTTATATTTTCAGGGCTTTTTTATTTTTTTTTTAAGATTTCAGCACTTCTATTTTTTAAAATTATAGTTGAGATATAATTCACATACCATAAAATTAAATCATTAAAGTATACAATTCAGTGGATCCCAGTATATTCACCACTATCAAATTTAGAGCATTTTCATCACGCCCAAAAGAATTCTTTCAGCATTCACCAACCATTTATCCTTCCTTCCTCTCAGTCTCTAGACACCTCATTTATTTCTGTCTCTAAACAGGTTTTGCCTGTTCTAGACTTTTCCTATAAATGTAACCAAATAATATACAAACTTTTTATAGGATTCTATTCACATGCAATGATTTTCAAAGTTAATTTCCATCATAGTACAAAGTAGTACTTCATTCTTTTAATGAACAAAAATATTGTACAGAAATACTTTATTTATCAACCCATTGATTGATATTGGGATTGTTTCTACATTTGGGCTGTTATAAACAATACTGTAATAAACATTTGTATATGAGTTTTGTATGATCATATGTTTTGAATTTTATATGTATATTTCCATCATATACGTATATATATGATGGAAATTCTAAATCATATGATAATTCTATGTTTAACATTTGGGAAAATGCCAAACTACTTTTCATTGTGGTTGTATCATTTTACAATATCACTAGCAAGGTATGAGTGTTTCAACTTCTCTAATTCTCCATATCCTAACAACAGGTGGCATTATCTGTCCTTTTCATCTTAGTTATTCTAGTATGTGTGAAGTGGTATCTTCTTGTGGTTTGGGTTCACATTTTCATCATGGCAACTGATGTTAAGCCTCTAGTACCTATCTTCATTTGTTCATTTTCTTTAGACATATGTCTATTCAAATCTTTAGCTCATGTTTTAATTAGCTCATTTCCCTTTTTATTGTAGAATTGTAAGAGTTTTAGTTACAGTTTAGATACAAGTACCCTAGAAGATTCATGATTTGAAAACATTTTCTCCCATTCTTTAGGTAATCTTTATACTTTATCACTGCTTCCTTTCAAAGTCAGAGTTTTTCATTTTAACAAAGATCAACTATGATTTTTGCTTTTGTAGCTTGGGCTTTCCTTGTCCTGTGTTAAGAAACCATTGCTTAATTCTAAGTCATAAAACTTTACTCTTAAATTTTCTTCTGAGAATTTTTATAGTTTTAGCTATAATATTTATATCTTCTGTACTCTGAATTAATTTTGTGTATGACATGAGGAAGGGTTCTAGTTCACTCTTCTGTATGTGGGTGCCCAGTTTTGCAGCACCGTATGTTGAAAAGACTCCTAGCTGCTGATGTCAACAAGTAACACTTCTATTTCCTTGTTACTCACCTATGAAGAATACATATATATAATTTATAAGAAAAATCGTGAAAGCATTCATGTACAAAAAAATTCCATCATTCTTTGACACAATAAAAAGTCCTAGGCTAACATTTCTATAACTGCTTTGTCACGAGACAAAGTACTACCTGGATTAGTGTAAAAGTTCTTTTCCATTATTTCTGATTGTTGGCAATTTAGCACCATTCTTGAATCCTTCTCTTCTCTGTCTTTTTCCCTTGTCAATTAGATTCTGGCCTAGATTTATCAATAAGAGGCACTCATGTGAGAAATGGAAAGCAGAAAAGAGGCTAAAAATGTCTTCTTGCTCTTGGGGCAGCAGCAGGATATACGTGAGCTAAAGCAGATGTGAAGTTTTGCAGCAGCCTCTGAAAACTGTCCTGCAAAGCTGTCTGCCTTGGAGCTACCAGCAGCTATAAACACAGATATTGAATCCCTGTATGTCCTGCAATTGCTGAGAAAGCTTGTAGTGGACCTGAGAGTTATGGTGTTTTCAGGAAAACACCATCTTTACTCTCTCTTCCAACATACCAAGGATCTCCCAACCTTTTAACTCCTTGTATTAAATCTCTTTTTTCCTTGGATTACTTAGAGTGGTTTATGCCTTTTCTAATTGAAGCTTAACTGACATATTTATGTTGGAGTGTATACCACACACATATTTTTAAGTATTACAGAATTAAAATTATCTGTACACATATAAAAGATTTTTAAAAACACTAACTCTTATAGGAAGGTATCAAAATCCATTTTCCTTTCTCATGCTGCCATCTTCCTTGCCTTAAAATTGCTATAGCTTCATCTGAGATATCTATGAGAGGGGGAAAATCGCTTGCTTATGCTCTTTACCAATGCCACTTGTCTTACTGCCCTGAGATATAGAGAGCTTTATTTTATACCCCATTAAAAATCACAGCCCACAAAATTTTCTTCTTGCTCTCACCAGATGTCTCCTTATGAACAAGAGATGAGACTTTTTCGGATTTCTTAAGGTAGGGCTGGGGCTTTTAGGGAGTGCATGGAGGGAACACGGTTTTAATTTCTATTTTTTAACTTGTTTTATGTTCATTTTTTAGCCCCCTGTTTATATTCTTTCTTTCTAACCCATTCTGCAACTACAACTGACATGCAAAAAAAAAAAAAAGGATTGATAAAGATGTTAATATCTGTACAAAAGCCACCATTTCCTGAGAACATACTATGTGTCAGATACTGCATGAAACATTTTCATAACAATTATATATGATCAATTTTAGTGCACAACATGTTCAAAGCACTAAGCTAAAGGATTTATAATCATTATCTTATTAAACCATTTAATAATTCTATGAGGTAGAAATTGTTTTCATTCCCATTCTACTGGAAAAATAGACATTTAAAAAATGTTAAATAATATTCTTACGATCACAAGGTTAGCATGTAAAAGACCTGTGTTTCAAATCCAGGTCTCTGTGAGTCTGAAGCCCATATTTTTCTTACCAGTTGAATCTATGACCTATATTTAGACAATATGTTACACAAATTGATAGTTCCCTTCTGTAGTTTTTCAATCCATCTTTCACTGCTGTGGGGTATTTTTTTATAAGCAAATAATACAAAGTCACCTTTTGCTCAAAATTCTTTAATTCCCTATCACCAACTCTGCAATCTGTACTCACACTGAGCTCAAAAGGCACCTTGTGATTTGACCCCTTTAACTTACTGAATGTTAGTTCCCTGTGCTTTCTCTAAACTTTATTTTATTCTATCATATTTCTGCCTCTGCCTGAAATGCTTATATGATCAGAACATTCCTATGGGTAATCAAGTCTTGCCTTAAAACGTCATATTCTCTGTGGAGATGCTATTGATCCAATTGCTTCAGGAAGAATTTTATAAAACTTTGCCTCAATTCTTATTGTTTCAGGAACATTTGTAAAAGCAAAGCATTGGATGAAGATCAAGGAACATGGTTCGTCTCCTTGCTTCTTTTCTCAGTTTTTCAGTTGTCACTTGATTCATGACAACAAATCTACTGTCTTAGGTATCTTATGAAGATTAAATAAGATCATCTATGTAAAAGACTCAACAGAACACCTAACACACGGGAAATGCTCAGAAAAATCAGTTATTACTTTTGTATTTTTATTTCTAAGCATCATCCAAATACATAAAATTTAGCACACTATAATTTTCAAATTATAAACTTTTTTTTTTACCATTCTACTACTTTATACATAAAACTCTTAGCTAGAATTAGAACTTATGACCACAGAAAATTCTAGGAATATTCTGTGCATGCTTTAATGACTAATTTTGCCTTTTGCTGCAATTCTGTTTAGATGGTCAATAAACCCAATTTGAAAAAGTTTCTAAGCCAGGTGCAGGTGGCAAACACCTAAAATCCCAGAGGCTTGGGAGGATGAGGCAGGAGGAGCCAGCTTTAGCAACTTAGGTAGGTTCTAAAGCAACTCAGGGAGACCCTGTCTCTAAATAAAATATAAGAAAGGGCTAGGGATATGGATCAGTGGTTAAGCTCCCCTGGGTTCAATCACCAGTACCAAAAAATAAAAGAAAAGAAAGAGAGAGAGAGAGAGAGAGAGAGAGAGAGAGAGAGAGAGAGAGAGGAGGAAAGAAAGAGAGAGAGAGAAAGAAAGTTAGTTCTATTCCACCAAACAATTTGTTATAACAATGTACATGTGAATTTGTATTTTAAAAAGTGTGATTGGGAAGAAGTGAAGTAAATTGGCTGAGTGTCAATGGTGAGCCACTGAGAGCTGTATTTTCAATTGCTCAGCTGCTTAGAAGGTGGAGGCACTAGGTCTCATTTTGGGATGGCTTGGTAGCACCACACAGGGTTTTGCCTGCTCTGTTAGCTGCCACAGTGTATCACTAAGGATAACACATCCTCAGTGACAGGAAGAAGATGATGAAATGGAGAAACACAGACTGCTGAGATGTACTTCTAGCTCCTACTGCCTCTCTCAGGGAGGTCATGCCCTGTGCCCTCAGTGAGTAGCAGAGTAGCTTCACATTCTGTGCCTGGAAGTGAGTGTATGTGAAGGTTTCTCATCATTATTACCTGAAAATATAAAAGAACCTGAGAAAGACAGGAAGCCAGGATTGTGACCTGAGGAACATTATCAGGCATTACTAGTCCACTACCCTTTTCTTGTTTTTACCTTCAAACTGTCAGCAATATTCTTGTCCCACACCAGACACTGGGTAGGAGAGAGAGGAGGGAGAGAGGAAGGGAGGGAAGAAACAAGGATGGAGAAAGGAAATGGGAGAAAGGAATGGAAGTTTATGTAACATTTCTCCCTTTTTTTTTCTGATTTTATTATATGCATTTCTCACTTTCCTTTTACCAATATCTCTAGATTTTCCTCTAAAAATCTTATTCTTTGCCCCATTTGCATTGTATCACACCCAATTCCTGCTGTAACCCTTTTTACATCCTCAGTGCTAAAGCTTTTCTGGATGAACAAGAAGAAATTGTTCTTTTTGAAATGAGAATGCCTTGTGATTTGTTCATGCCCATTAAATGTGAGAAGGAGTGATGGCTGATTTTTGCCTTTTTTTTTCTTTTTTGGTACGAGGGATTGTTGAACACAGGGACGTTTAACCACTGAGCTACATCCCCAGACATTTTTATATTTTTATTTTGAGACAAGGTTTTGCTAAACCGCTTGGGGTTGGGGCAGGCCTTGAACTTTCGATCCTCCTGCCTCAGCCTCCTAGTTGCTAGGATTTTAGGTGTATGCCACCGTACCTGGCTTTTGCCTGATTTCAAAAGAAGTATTTAGAATGGGCAACAAATATCTGTGCTCTCCTTTCCTGTCCAAGCAAATATAGAAGCATCAAACTGAAGTAGTGATTTTACTTGCAAGCTAGGGAAACTTCTTTAGTTTGGAATATTGCCTGACCATGATTTTCAGAATTTCCAGGCTAGTTCATTCTAACATATAACATAAATGAGAAGCAAAGATTAGTGCATACAATTAAAATTTTTGGTGTCTTCTATTGTAATACAACCTTTTAAATAATATTGAGTATGAATATTCTAAATAATACAAATATATTTTTTTCTTTAGACACATGGACCTGAAATAAACATTAGGCCCTTCAGTCCTATTAAAAAAATCCAATTATATGAACTCGACTGAGAAAATAGCAACTTCCTAGACATGTATTTCTCATCAGGTGATTGCTTTGGCTACAGAGGTCATTGGTTACATTGAGTTACAGTCTGACTTCACATCATTATTGATCATCCTCTCAGTATTTTGGCAGAAATCTTTTTTACTAACATCTATACTTAGGAATTAGAAGAAAGAGCTTCTAGGCTGCCTGACTCATATGAAGTAATAATCTGGAAAACTATCTGGCTGATGGTGCGTAACTACCACAAGTAGAACAGCCTCTGTGGGTATCTCTTTAAACTCTTCTCCTGATAAATGGGAGATCCTAATGATTCAGAGACTTTTTTTTCTCATCTAGCACCCTTTTAATGAGTAACTCTGCTTCCTCAAAATAAATGCTATTCGTGTATAATTTTGTTTGGTCCCTTGTATATCTAATTTGATTTGGTTCTTGATAAAATCCTAGATCTGATACATTCCAGAGTTCTTTTGGCTTCTGTTTCATGCTACTTATATATTTTAAAAAATGTAGAAAGTTGGGTGGTTCTGTTCTCCTCTTTGGGAGAATCAAGGGGGTGCTAAGAGCAGTGCTATTTAACTATTTATTAGACATATGTCTAAAATTCACAACTAAGTTGATAATTTCCTGAAGAAAAAAAATTCTTAAAACCTTAGCATTCTTCATTTATTTATTCAGTCAGAAAATATTTATTTTATGGCCATAATAGTTTAGGCAGTTTTCTATATACTGGGGACCCTGTCCTCATGGGGACACCAGAAATCCAAATGAAGTAGACAATGTCAGAAAGCAATGAGGGATATAAATGAGAGTGATAGACTAAGCTGTGTTTGGGAGAGGGGTTCAGGGGACACTAGGGGTTCAGGGGACACTCCTTATGTTATTAGTGTGACTGAGAAATGTTAGTAGGCTCCTTCAGATGAGCTCATATTGTACTAGTTTCCATATAAAACAAAAGTAAAAGTAGAAAAAGGCAAACAAAACAAAACAAAACAAAAAAACTGATCTCAAAGCTGTTAGTGAATTTGGGAAGCACCAAATAGTAAACCAAATAGACTCCAGACCAAGAGCCTCATCAGCTCCCTCTACTTTGGTACCTTCTCCTAGCTTCTACCTCCAATATGCAGGCCTGGTCCAAGTCCAATTTAACATAATTTCCATCAGACCAACATGGATTTAAGAATGTGGTGAATCACATCACCATCTGATTCTCTGATTTTGGCTTTGAGTGGTACTCCAGGCATGAAGACAAGTGAAGCCAGTTCACTTCAGATCTGAAAATGTCATCAGCATTACATTCACTCAACATCCTCATTCTGATCACAGTGCATTTATTGACAGATATAAGGAGGAGAAATATTCTTATCAAAATCTTATTTTTAAAAGAGTCAATAAGAAAGAGCTCAAGTGTGTTACAGTACCAAAGACATTTTGTTCTGTGTTGAAAGCAAATGAAACAGCCATTTAGAAAAGCTAACAGAGTGCAGTCTAAATCTGGTCAACAAGCCTTAATACTCAGTACATCTGAGCCTCTCACTGTAGCCTGGGAGAGGAGTTTTTGAGCCTCATTTCATAGAAAGCTAAAAAATTTCCCTCGGCACTTCTCACACATGCTAATGCAGTCGATAACACTCAACAAGCTGGACAGTGGCTCAGCTGCTGTCTATAGTCTGAAAAAGTGGAAAAAAAAAAACAGTAGCCGAGGTTTCCATGTGCTATTTAGGCAAACTTTACACTCCTGGTGTCCTTCAGAAACAATTGAGTTGCTTCACTAGGGCATCAACCCCTGCCCTAGAGGTACATCTTAAGTTATGTTCAAGTCATTGTACAGTAGGTACTGGGACACTACACAGATTTGGAGGCTCCGTGGCTGGAGCAGTCTCAGTTTTTGTCAGTGTAGGGCAGCAGTGTGGTGCCTCTCCCATGAAAAGGACATACATGCTCCTAAAATGCTAAAGGTACATGCTTAAGAATCCTCACCCAGAAACTACATTCAGGAGACGGAGGATTCTGCTTTAACCATATTTAAATTATACATACATAATCTCTTTCTGAAGAGAAAACAAGGAACAAGAGACGGGTAAGGGAGAAATGAAAGACAGAGACCAGGCAGAGATACACACAAGAGTTTATTTGTCTGAGCTGACAAATAAAGGCCATCTCTCTAAAGTGGAGAGAGGTAAAATAGGATTGGGTTCTGGGACTTTTATGGGGCAGACTCAATAATCAGAGCTGGGCAGGTCCTAGTGCAGGCCATTAGGGGTTGGGTTGGTATGAGGGAGTGGTGAGCCTTTCTCAGAAATGCCTGCCGGGAAAGCAAAACTTTTTCCTTAAAATGCGGGCTGTCACTTAAGTTGGCCATCCAGATGCTAAGCAAGGACCTAATATTACCCTCTTTTTTATTTTTCATTGGGCCCCTTAGTGAACAGGGATTAGGTCAAACTTCTATAACTGCTTCCTGCTGGGAAGGGGCAGCATTTGAATCCCTCATTAAGGGGAGGAATGTCATTGTAATGATGAGGGAGGTTGAATGGTGGTGGAATGCTGTAACAAAGGTTGGTTTATAGTTTGATTAGAGATTTTTAGGATCCATTTTTGAATTTTAGTTTATGAGCGCTCTATATGTTGGTTTTGATACATACACACATAGACAAGACAATACACAGAAAAACTAGTAAAGGCCTTATAGCTTTTAAAACTTATTAGATTAAGAGCCAACTTTTGTAAATTGGTCTCTGAGCAAAACAGTGTGTCAGAGATCAAAACTATAGAATTTTTAAAATCGTAGGAAAAAAAATGATATGGCCATTAATTATTTCATTAAAGCAATATGAGAGAATGAAAAAGAGAGAGAGAAGGAGAGGGAGAGAGAGAGAAGGTTTTGTGTTGTAGCCAAGAGAAAAGTTTAATTGACACTTTTTTTTTTTGGTCTTAGGCCTCTTATCAAGCCTGCTGAGTATGTCCTTTGTATTTTAATGCCAACTTCAGTGTGGCTTTGGCCAGGGAGATTGCTGCCTAGGGCTTTACAAACTACTATGCCAATAGAAGAAGAAAGGAGGGTTCTGGGCCCCTTGTTTCTCTAGAGTAGGGTCTCAGGAATCCAGAGGTTTAGTGGCAAGTAGAAGCTGGGAGGACGAGCAAAGAGAAGGCTTAGAGTGGAGAAAGGAGAACACCTACATATAAGGGATTTCCTTCCATTTTCTTGAGCGCTCACAAAAGTTATGAAGATTCCATAAAAATATTTGGATGAAAGGTGCCACTAGGTGGCCATTGTCCAAGTCATAGAAGGGCCATAACTGAGTGGGAAGTTGAGTTAGTCAATGGGCCTTTAGATCAGGAGCCAAATGGAGTGGGGCTAAGTGGGAGAGGAGGCAGCTGAGAGGTGTGAGTCAGATGGGATCCTGGACTGGGAATTCCCCATGGCAAGTTGGAGTGCTGGAGTGGCTGGAGGCAGGCGTCCTCAGCTCTAGGCCAAACCAGTGTGAGAAAAAAGGACAGCAGTGAAAAGGGGTCATCACCACACAATTCACTGGCCCCGGGGTTGAAGCCTTTCTGGGACTGAGAGAAGGGAGTCATCACTCACTACTTCCCTAGTCTGTTGAGAGTCTTGGTGTCTTGGTTGCCTGGCCAGGGCTTTTGTGAGCTCTGCTGAGGAGCTGAGAACCAAGACCCAAGAGTGAACTCTCCAAGGGGAAGGAATAGGAAGGTGGAGAATCTTGGTGCTGGCCAAGATCTAAGGTAACTTTGTATCTAGAGAGGAGACTTGCCACTGCCATCTCTAGGGAGTAGACTTGTGAGGAGGAGGACAGGGGAAGGGCAAAGTCACTTACCCAAAAGAGGCTGGTATGTGGATGAAGAAGAAGACAGCTAGGTGAATGGAAGAAGGTGTGTGGTGATTGTCCTGGGCCCTCAGGCCAGTATCCCAAAGCAGCTCAAATCCACAGAGGGGAGAGCAAAGCTAATGGGAGAATGTGATCTGAGTCACTAATACCAATGAAAGAAAAGTGGGGCAGGACTAATTACACACACACCTGGGGTAAGAAGTGGGTTTACTGTCAGGAGCCTGACAAGGCTGCTCTACAAAAAGAGAGGAACAGTAGTAACAAGGAAGGAGAGCAGGTATTGTGATTGGGCTATAAAATGAAGGGGGTTTTTGAGATGGATGTGAATGGGCTCATGGTGTGAGGCAACAAAAGGACTTGAAACATCCCAGACAGTAGGGTCCACCTCAGAAGGGAGTAATGGGAAGCTACTGACAGACAGAATAGAAGATGGTCCCAAGAGGTAAGGGTGAAGATCAGGGGAGTGGCAGGTGAGTCTGGATGGAAGTGTAAATGAGGGGAGAAGGAAAGCATAGCCCCCAACTCTGTGATGTCCTTTCCCATAAGAGAAACAGGGCATTGTGGAATGACCAAAAAAGAGTGAGTAAAAATTAGAGAGCCAAAAGCATAAACTAGGCTAGGTGTCGATTAGGGTTGGTAAGGTTTACCCTCTACCCTGACAATAGAGGCCATAGAATTAGTAGTAGGCCCCTGGAACTCCTTGAGAATTGAATATGTAGTGCTGGTATCTAGGAAGAAAGAGACAGGTCTACCTGAAATACGCAGAGTTACGCTGGGTCTGGCAGAGTGATGGTACCTGGGCCTCAACAGTTCTCTGCAGCCAGTCCCAAGAGTTGGAAAAGGAAATAAAAAGGGCCGGATGGCCAGGGGCCACTATGGGCTCAGAGACAGTCAACAGCCCAATATCCCTCCTGATGGCATTTAGAACAAGGGCCCAGAGGCTTTAGAGGATTGAGACGTATGTGAGCCCAGTGACCCATCTGATCACATTTAAAACAGGGTCCAGGTGATCCCAAGGGACCCTTCCTCAGGCCAGTGGAACCAAGGACAGATGGTGAGGCTAGCCAAAAGGCTTGAGCCACATCTGATATTTCTGCTTCTAGTCCTTCTTGTCTCTCCTGTTATACTCCTTAAAGGCCACTCCCAGAACCTCAGCTTGGGAATCTAGGGGAAATTTCTCAAGGTATCTTAGTTTGACCTTAATATTGGGGAAACTCTGGGAGGAAAAGTAGGTCATTAGTAGTGTCTCCCATCTGGAGTTTTAGGATCCAGACTAGTATATTGTAATAAAGCCTTGGTCAAGTGATCTAAAAATGCTGAAGGGTTTTCATTCTTATCTTGGATAATTTCATGGAGCTTTTCATAATTGATAGCCTTATGGGCTGCCTTTATAAGTCCTGCCATGAAGCAAGTAATGAATTGGTTTCTACTAGTTACTCCTCCAGGCAAATAATAATCCCAATTGGGGTCCTGATCAGGGACTGCTTCATTGCCAATCAGAAGGTCAGGGGAGGTCTGATGTACCTCATCAGCATAATTTCTAAATTTCTCCCAAACTCACCTGCTCTCCTCAGGCAGGAGGGTGTTAGACAAGATCATATGAACATCATGGAAGGTCAAATCATATGATTAAGTCAGATATTGAAACTCTTTGATATATGTGGTGGGACTTAAATTATAGAATCCAAGCCGCTTTTCTCTCTGACAAAGAGAAAGGCACATGAACCCAAATGATACCAGCTATCCCAGCCACCTTGCATAGAGGACATAGAGATGAGGGTTGGGCAAAGCCCGTGAGTGTATGGCAAGAGGAGAGAAGGGAGGAGGGGCTGATGGGACAGTTGCTATGGCAGCTTCATCAGAAAGAGAATTGTGGTATGGCAGGGGCTCATCTGCTGGGTCAAAGGAGGAGGAGTCCTGGGTAGGATCTTCTGTCCCTTTGGAAGCAGACATAGGGGAGATGACAGCTGAGAGGACTTGTGTGGGAGAGCAAGAGTTTCAGACAGGACTTAGAACATAGAGAGGAGAAGGCCTGAACATATGACATCTCTTTCCATTTTTCCAAATGCTCACAATAGTTGAAAAGATCCGTGATAATATTGGGATCTAGAGTGCCATTAAGTGACCATTTAGAATCGTTAGCCAAAGGATATTGAGGCCAGATCTGATTGCACAAGCAGATAAGTTTTGGGGGGTTTAGGTCTGGGATGAGAGAGAAAGAGACTAGGTTAGGTAGGATGCAGCCTAGGGCACTATGTGAGGGAATGAATGAGGAACCACCCATGGTGAGATGTAGCAGATGAGTTTAGAGTTGGGGCATCCCCCAGTCTCTAGTATCACCTAGTCAAGAGGACAGTTACACTCAGGAGGTCATCACCACCGCTGAGTAAGCGTCAGGGCACGAGCCCATAGAAGCACTTGGGCACCCGGCCAGGACATGTAACAGGGGCAGAAACCTTAGAGATTAACCCAAGACCGATGAGTAGTCTCACCAGGAACAACTCCCAATCACTCTCAGTGGTTTTTCTCAAAACCCAGGACCCAAATAAAAGGCCACCTATAGACTCAGTGGACAGTAGGGATCAGCTGTAGCTGTGAAAGCCAGTACAGCCCTCAGGCGCAAACAAGTCACTTCTCCCCACCCTGACAAACTCAGAGTGAAGTCTCTGGCATGTTGCCCTTGCCCATGTAAGAGAGAAGCAAGAAAATCAGGGTGGGGACCACTAGACCAGATGTTTTAACCTCAGGATGAATGACATCACTGAGAAATCTGGTAGCAGCTGATAGGGATTGAAAGAGTGGTAGAAACCCCCAAATTTAGTATAAATATTGGAGCAAATGAACAGACATTCAGCCAGCCAGCCGACACTGAAGTACACAAGCCTGAGAGCCTGAGGAGGCCCTAGACTGATATCCCAACTTTTCTCATCTGCCTGATCCTCTGTGTTGTTCTCACTGCTCTCAAGCTCTACAGCAGCCTCTCGACTCTGGTGAGAAAAGGACTTCTCCCTATTACCACCTTCTCAGCAGCCCTCAGATTCACCCTAGGAGAAGCCTGCCTTGGTTCCTGATCTGATTCCCTTGGTCTGAGTGAGTGTGCATCTGCTGGACTTAAAACCTAAGGCTTGAGACTTTAGATCTGCCCCTTGAGCTCAGCATGCCGAAGGAATATCTGTCATGAGCTTGTCATGATTAAGTGGTGTTTGCAGCTTAGAATTAATCTGTGAATTGATTATGTCTATTGCAGAGCCTAGCATTAAGGATTGTCATTTTCTTGATTAAGAACCTATAGAGTGAAATCGTATTAAGTGATTTGAATGAATAAAGCATTGAAAAGGGCAGGAGCCCATGGACATTCTTTATTTCTCCCCCTTGACTGCGTAAGTCACACTTTTTGTCCATCACAACACCCCTGACCACACAGTAACCCTGGGAATGCTAGACGTTCAATGGTCATTTCCCAGACCCATTGATCATTTAGGTTGACCGGAGACAGGGGTCTTACCTGGAACATGTGGTGGTGGGTGTGGAGAGGGCATTTGGAGGAATGGAGGGCCTGGTCCCATGATGGAATTTGGATCAGGCCTGGGGACACTCAGTGACCCTCAAAGAGGGGAGTGGGCACATTGGGGAACCCAATTCCAGGTTTTCGCACCAAAATGAAGGAAAAGTGAGAAATGAGAGATGGGTAAGCGAGAAATGAAAGATGGAGACCAAGTAGAGATACACATGAGAGTTTATTTGTCAGAGCTCACAAATAAAGGCCATCTCTCTATAGGAGAGAGGCAAAACAGGCTTGGGTTCCAGGACTTTTATGGGACAGGCTCAGGAATCAGAGCTGGGCAGGTCCTAGTGCAGGCAGTTAGGGATTGGATTGGTATGAGGGAGTGGTGAGCCTTTCTCATAATTGCCCTTGGGGGGAAAGCAAAACTTTTTCCTTAAAATGGTGGCTCACTTAAGATGGCCATCCAGGTGATCTTATACTTTCTTATAAGTATAAGGATCTTATACTTTCTTAAAAAAATAATAAAAATAATAAAAATATAAGAGAAAGAACAAAGACTGGGGGAAAAGAGGAATGTATTACGGTGCCTTGGATTAAAAAAAAAAAAACTTTTATATGTTAAGATCAATAAAGAAAGAAGAGAGATGAAGGGAGGAACCCAACAATGGAACCTGGGTTGAAAGCCTCCCTGGCTTTGCCCTTAGGCAAGGACATAAATACACCATTCCCCAAGGCTTGTCTCCCACCATCAGAGTGTCTATTAGGCCAGGTAAGAGATTGTTTTATTTATTGTCTGGTTTTTTTTATTGTTACTTCTTTTTGTAACTAAATCCTATTGGACTTTTTTTTCTTCCAGTTTTTCATTTGAACCAAGGTTATAAAAGTAATTTGAATTGTATATTAGCTGTTTTATATCCTCCTGAAACCTCCCAGTATGACACATTTAAAAGTGAATGATTATGTGAGGTATGTTTAGAATGGTAAAGCCTATCAGGAAATGTGAATTGCATTTTTAGGTGTATCCATAATTAATTACTCCAGTATTCAGAGTATTCATGCATAGGTCCAAATTGTTAAATTTTCTCCATAGTTAATTTTTGACCAAAATTCTCTTAATATTTAGGTATGCATCATTCAGACATTATTTTCTCAGGTGAATAAAATCTTGAGAAATAAAATATGAGCCTCTAGGGTAACCCCAAACCACTACATTTTAACATTATCAGATAAAGTCTAAGTCGATAAATATTGCCTATAAAACATTTGGGAAACCATTGTTTCTAAAAATAAATTGTAAACTAAGCATGATTATATTTTAGAGTGGTTTAAAGCTATAAATCAATTTTTGGTTGCCTCTATTCATTTAACCTATTGTTCCCTCACATTCCCTATTTCCAAAGAGGTGATAATCTTGACCCTTCTGTCTCACAGGGACTATTGTGAAGATAAGTCGAATAATATATGTGAACGTGCTTCGAGCTACTTGAAAGAGTGTGTGTTTTTACACACCACACACATACACACATTTAACCAGCATTGTTTTTGAAGGACTATAGGGTGAACACTTAATAAGATGTTTATTCTTTAATTCAAATACAATTTTATAAATATTTTCAATAAAGAAATCAGAGATTTTCCATACCCTATGGTTTATGTAATTCAGAATAAATACTATTGATTTTTTTTTTCTTCTTGAGTTCATTATTTTTGATCACTCTAGTAAGTCCTCTTGAGCCAGAATTCACTGACATATTTTCTGGACTATTGAGCCTAAACTCAGAAACTTGCTCACATCTTTTTACCCTCTAAACAGTTAAGTCAATGGCTGTCTGGAGCTAACAAATTATATTCTTAACATTATTCTAAAAGCCATTGTGTTGTTTTCTTCAATCTTAATGGTGCTATTTTCAGTCCACTATTTCACCCATCAATAGAGAGGAGTAACCAAGCAAGTTATCAGAAACAACAGACAACCCACTGATCCCTCTATCAGAATAATAGGGACAGTTGGGTGGATTATAAAGATGTGACTGTAATTGGGTTGAATTTATTCCTTTCTGTGGCTTTAGTACATTATTGGAGGGGTGTTCCAGCTGGGTCCAACCCCCCAATTGAATTGTGACTATTCATGGTTTCCAGGTCACCAATAGTTAGAGGATGAATGCAGATTAATGTGGGGAATTGAATTTAATTCTCATTACCCTGGAGAAATAGCACCGGGGATAGATGCTATGCCAGCTTGCCTAATAGAGACTTCTTCTGTGCTCCCAAGGCACCTAGTCTGCTGAAATGTTTCCACTTGGACAAATAAATAATCCAGAAAATGATGTATCATTTGAAGAGGCCAAAAGCATGGATCAGACACTTTTACCTCTATTGACTAAGAATAGTGGCTAGAATGGAACAGGTGCAGTATAAAATATGATTATATAAATGAATGAATGAGTTGGAAAATCATTTATTAACTATTTTAGATCTCAGTTTTGAAAAATGTTAGTCATATTCTAAAGTAAGATGAAATTGGAAAAGGAGGTTTAGAAAGGAACTTAGGAGAAAATGGTGTAATTTGAATATTCGCTTAGAGCATCAAATGCTTTGTTGGAAAGGGGAACCATTTTATTAGGCTATTTAGTTACACATAAATAAAACAAATGTTCTGCTTCCCATTCTTTGTTCTTGAGGGAAACTGGGGAAATTCTTTGGACCTTCTTAATCAGAACTCTATTTTTGAATATATATATTTTTTCTTCAAAATCTCTCTCTCTCTCTCTCTCTCTCTCTCTCTCTCTCTCTCTCAATATGGATGCAGCAGAATGCCCTGCAATAGCAACACATTTGCATCTGCTAAAATGGTATTTTTTTATTGCACAGTTGTTCGTAAAATAAAAAGAGCTGAATCTCAGACATTTGTGACAGGATTTTCTGAGCTCCAACCAGGAATTAAATGGCAGGCCTAGCACATTACATGGTTGCACATATCATAAACACTGCTCAGGTCCCAGTAAGGGCCACTTCACATCCTTATTTGATTTTTAAACAAAGATAATCCCTATTAGGTATGAAGCTTCCTGTGTTGTGCCACTGCTGAAAGTTGAAATAGATCCCATGTCCAAGAGTAGAGATGATTTCAGTGGTGAAAAACAGCAAAAGGTAGGAGGAAAGACAGACTAATTTATAAAATCCCTTCTCTTTTTGTAAGCAGTAAGGACTTGCCTAACAAAGCACCATTCCCAGTAGTACTGAGAAACCATTTTCTTTTTTCTTTCTATTCCAACTTGTGGTTTCAGAGGCACATTTAAAATGTGAAGCATTTGTAAAGATGGCTAATAGAGGCCCCTATATAAGGAATTCATATTTCTCTTAAATTTGAGTATTTGTTGGTCTATCTCTATACTGTCCAATATGGTAGCAGCTAACCAATGCTGGTTCAAAGTGTGAAAGGTACAAAATAAACACTGGCTTCTACAGGATTATTATGGAAAAAA
Source organism: Marmota marmota marmota (assembly GCF_001458135.2). Lineage (NCBI taxonomy): Eukaryota > Metazoa > Chordata > Mammalia > Rodentia > Sciuridae > Marmota > Marmota marmota. The sequence goes on from NW_025999853.1 coordinate 28,035,027, forward strand.
GAATATAACACATTTTAATAATATTTATATTGATTATATGTTGAAATGGCACTGTTTTCTCATATGTTAGGTAAAATAAAATATATTATTTAAATTAATTTCTCCTTTTATTTCTGCCATTTTTTAATTGTGATAACTAGAAAATTTGAAATGGCATATATTTCTCAACATATATTCTCTTAGATGGTGCTTGTCTAAACTTAGTATGATACCAAATATTCACAGGGGCACCTAGATGGACAGTAAATATCAGAAAATGGAATAGTTTTAAAAGTATGTAAAAATAGTCACATTTTTCTATTTTGTTAAATTGCTCAAAAGGCTGTCAAGGGCAAGTTCATGAACTAGCACTAAATCTTCTGTTAAAGAAGAAAGGGTGATGAGTAGAGTAGAGGAAAGGATCCAGGGAGAGTGGAGGGGAGGGAATGGGAAATACTGGGAAATTATATTGGCCAAATTATATTATTATATTGTGTGCATGTATAGAGATACAATAACAAATCCTGCCATTATGTACAACTATTGCGAATAATAAAAAAATGAGGCAAAAGAAGCAATGTATACATTCTAGAAATATAGTAAAAAATGTAGGATCAGTCTTTGTGCTGTTTGGGCACACTTTGAGCTCTTACAAAGAAATGACTTCAAGTATGCCAATAATGGAAATTTTTGTTTTCATTTATTTCATGAAGTAAATACCAAATGACACCTTTTAGCCACCCTCAGGAACACTATGGAAAGGTCAACTGCATGCTGTTAAGTGGAAATACACCAGAGGAGCTAGGGAAGCAGCAGGAGGTTCTCAAATGAGGAGCAAATGGCAAGACTGCACCCTAAACCCTAGGAATGCTGAGAAAGGGGAATGTTTGAAGATTTTGCTCTGTTTTTGGAGGGATTTGTGGAATTTCTCTATTTCATGTTATTTAAATATTGCATCAAACTATTATCTTGCTAAATGGTGTTGATTAGTCTGTGCCTTGCTCCGGAAACCCAAGATCGATCGTTAAGAATCTGTTTAAAGCACAGAATCAAAATTCTTCTTCTTCAACCAACTCCATAACAGATCTGAAATTCCAATGGGATATGTCTAAGTTGAGGTTATATCTTTGAAATAGCATAAAGATTCTTCTTTGCTATTGGAATTTTAGGCTACAATATTTATCAACGTGTTTTAATTCTGTCTGTGAAGCTCAAGTAATGATCAAGCTGTTGTATATGTGCTGGACACTCTTAACTGCAGAAGAAGTTTATTATGTATTACAAATCTCTACTAGGGTGGGTGTAAGTAATGGGATATAGCATTAAGAATATAAAACTATCTTTTGAATGACAAAAAATTGTAAACTATAGGTTTTTGAAGAAAATGAAATAAATCTTGAATTTGAGCTCTTGAAGTTACTTGGTATAACTGTTACTTACCCATGATAATTTTGGCAAAATTGAAAAGGTAAACAAATATAAGCCTGGCTATTTCAATTTCAGACAGTTTGAAACAAACTATTGAGGAATTTAAAGATAAATGAATTATTTACGTTAGAAATTGCTTGAGAAGCCCGGCACAGGGGCACACGCCTGTAATCCCAGTGGCTCAGGAGGCTGAGATAGGAGGATCATGAGTTCAAAGTCAGCCTCAGCAATGGCGAAGTGCTTAGCAACTCAGTGAGACCTTTTATTTAAAATTAAAATGCAAAATAAGACTGGGATGTGGCTCAGTGGTTGAGTGTCCCTAAATTCAACCCCCAGTACCCCCCTAAATTATATGTGAAATATGTAACACAACTCACTTTGCAATGAAATATGAAGAAACTGAGAAAAGGAAAATATTTGTGTGACTATAAAGGAGAAAATTCTCATATAATAATACTGGAATTAATTTCTATACAGATTATTTCCTATTATAAATTCAAGGAATGGTCCTGATTGAAGAGAAAGTTGAGCAAATTAAGCTTTCTATTATTATTTTAAATTTTCTTTACAATTTCCCAGCATTGAAAAATTAGGAAAAAAAAATCAAGAAACATGTATGGTTCTAGATGTTGCATTAGAGATTATAAAAATCTTACATAAAAATTATTAGATTTTTGTATAATAGTTTGTTAAATGCTAATTTTTCAAATATTATTTTTATTATAATGTTTGAATATATGATTTTGTAGAGTTATTCCTAAGTATTGTGACAGTTTTTAAATAATGTTATTAAAGCAAATAAACCATTTGGGCATGTTGGCACATGTCTGTAATCTCAGCTACTGAGGAGGCTGAGGCAGGTGGATTGCAAGTTCAAGACCAGAATTAGCAACATAGTAAGATCCTGTCTCAAAAATATAAATGAATAAACCCCTATGTAAGCATGATGATGATTCAGTAAAAGCTGTCTAATTTAACATTATTGTCACTAGAATACTAAATATATAAAAGCCCTGGTTAAAAGTACATAAGGAATTTTTTGACATGAATGCAAGAAAAATAAATAGGAGTACATAGTAATTTATGTAGATTTTCTTAATCATCTAAATACCTTTCTATTGAAACAACCAAGAAGAAGTTATATAATAATTAAGTTTGGTCATTTTTGATATTTTATTAACCTCTAGTCATAAAATTATTGAAGTTTAATACATATTTTTCAATTTATTCATTATGAAGGTCAAGATAGAAGCATAGAATACATTTTATTTGACAGCCCATAATTCTGATTTATAACATTTAGGTATTTGGTTATATTGTATGTGGACCACACTTATCATGTTTTCTGGATATGACCGATAGGTGTAAACATGGTATCGAGATTTGCTCTGAAGCAAGTGGACATTTCTGTTTTTACTAATCATATGGAGAAACCAATCAGAGTATCAAGGTATAATTTTCTAAAAGGCATAATTTTCTAAAGGTATAATTTTCTAAATAAAATATTTACTCATAAAAATATATAGTGAGTGCATATCAAAACCTTAATGAGGGATTAAACTGAAGCTTAAACTAGTCCAGTGGAATATAGGAAAGACAAAAAGTATGTAAAATCACAGAAAGAAAAATAGTGTGGCAAAGACATGCAAAATTAAATACAAAACTGTTTAATGTCCTCCAGGACCATAAAAAGTAACCTTTGGGGTTATTTTTTCTATCAGAATCATTTGCATCTCAACTGGACAAAAATCATTTGCAATTTAACAGTCTTCTGAAGGTTAAGTCTAACTACACAGTCTGGAACTTTATCAATAGTAAATAGTAAATCAAACAAAACTGAATCCTTTTAGAGAATTCAATAAGCTTGGGCAAGGCATTGTATAGTCTTCAGAAAGGACATGTGGTTATCCTTTTGCATCCCAAGATTTGGATAATTTTTCTTAGAAAGGGAAAAGAAATAAGTTTGGGAAATTCAGTTTTAAGTTGGAGTGAAAGAACTCCATCCCTGGCTGGAGCCTCTGAGGCAGACAAGGGCTCATAAGTATTCCATGGGGTCAGAGTAATGGGCCCCAGCCTTACAAGAGGTAGGCAAGGCGATGTCAATGACTGGGACTCTTCGAGAATGAGTTTGGATGGGTGCACTCCAAAAGCAGCCTTATTTGTCATAATTTATTTGTCATAATTTATTCTGTGCTTTATAATATTTATTTGTCTCCAGACCGCAGCAAATCACTGCAAAGTGTTCATAGTTTCATATTTAATTGTGTTACAGATTTTTAAAGCAAGTGCCAGTTCCATTTTGGACTAAGGTCTTCATATTGGCCATGCAAAGGAAGGGACAGTTTTTATTCTCACTCTGAGGCCATTATGGAAGTAACCACAATATTAAGAGAAAGTGACCCAAGAAGGAAAACAATGTGGAATTACTTATTGACATTGTTGAGTACACAAAGAGCAGGAGCTAGGTAGGTCCAGTTTGGCTACTAACAGTAGCAAGTAAAGATCAGGTCCTATAAAACACCTGAGTGGATGCATAGCAAAAACACTTGGAAGAGACCTGGAAAAGACTGGATGTTCCTTTGGACAAATCAATGAAGGCATAGAGCATTTGTGCTTGTTGACAATGATTGCAAATATGAACTCCGGAATCATTCTACATGGGTTCAAATCTTAATTCCACCGCTTAATAGCTATATGAATTTGAATTCATATTATCTAGCTTCTTTGTTGCTCATTTTCTCCATCAGTAAAATAAAGATAAAGCATACCTACCACAGGGATTGTTATAAAAATCAAATGAACATCTACCTATCTACATATCTATCTTAAAATATTTAAAACAATGTCAGTTCTATCCTTTTGAAGTTGCCTTTAGCAGAAGTAGCAGCAGCAGTGCCAGATGTACTTTTCAGTGGAAGGGGTCCCCAGGTACTTGCTCTGCTGAAATAGCAGCAGCAGCAGCAGCAGAGACTCCAGCCAAGAAGAGAAAAGTGGGGCTACAGTCCAGGAGTAATATCAGCTCTGGATCAGTGGATGCCTCCCTGTACGCTTGTTCACAAAGCCCTTCCAACAACTTTGTAATCCATTATCTGCATTAAGTCCTTCTGCAGTTGAGTAATCAAAAGTAGTTTCTGTTTATTTGACTATAAACAAAGCTATTGCTATTATTAATATCAGTCATATTACTATTTTTGGAAAGATTATTTAGGGACAAAAATGACTTAAAGTGCAACCTTCCCATTCAGTTTTTCTAATACACTAATTCTCTTCCCCACAGACTTTGCCCTTGATCCAAGTATATATAGTGAATGATCAATAGTAATATGAACTGGTGTTTTATTTAACTACTCCACCATAGGTCTATCAGTTTCCTAATGGGAGGAGAGATTTAATTTATTTGAAACAAGTCTAAGAAAGATCATTGATATTTTGGGGAACAGACTTGTGAACAATTAGAAAAATATATAATCTATAATAGGAGACTTCTTACATCCTACATAAGGCAGATGCATCCGGAATATTGTGTGATCTACCTTTAATACATTATCTTTTTCAGCTTTCTATTGATTACTCTTGACTTATGTCCATTTAAAGGAGAACATATTTACCCCACAGGTAACCTTGTTCCATTGTTGGGGCAGAGGTAGTTTGTTGCTAATAACTGGTCGTTGGTAAGAGGAATTTTAATACATTAACTTAGTATCCAGAATTCATAGAGGATTTTGTAAATGCAAAGGCTTAACGCTAGGGAATTATTCAAACAATGGTCCAGGAAAGGCAGAATTGATGTAGAAGGGAAGAATCTGGCCCAGCAATGACTTAAATCATCAAAGGGATCAGCTTGGTTCACATTAGCATGTTAGGTTTTCTTTGATTCTCATTCTTCCCTTTCCTTTGAGGTTTAATTTTACCTTTAAATTGTCATATCTATCTTTCTTCATTGTCTTCCTCTGTTAGACTCTGGAGGGCACAATTGTTGAATTTGTCATCTGCACTGGCTTTTGCTGCCAAAGAAACAGCCCCTCGTTACACCGTACACAGATACATAGCTGGTCATGAACCATGCTGGCTAGAAAATGTATTTGCTTTGAATGATTCTTTCCCATGGCATTTTCAACAATGACCTTTCTTGGCTCTCTTTTTTTTTAAAGTAAGTTATAATATGTAACTATAAAATATGTGACAGAAAATAAAGATCAATATCCAGGTATGACAGGTAGAACCACCATCATGGTCACAGTTTTGTCACTTGGAGCATCTGATTAGTCTATATATGAGCTAGTCTTCTACTATCTAAAAGACGAAAAAAGAAAATACAAGGAATTACTGGAATATAATTTGAAGAGTTGTTGACAGGAAGACAGTATAGCAAAATAAAAATAACACTGGTTTTATAATGAGAACACTTGAGCTCAATCTATAACTCTTTCCTAAGTTTTCTCCCACTCCTTGTGTTCTCCCTTTCCTTTTCTTTCCTCTTCCTTCATTCGTTTTTTTGTATTGAAGACTGAACTCAGGGGCATTCAACCACTAAGGCACATTCCCAGCCCTTTTTCATATTTTATTTAGAGACAGGATCTCATTGAGTTTCTTAGGGCCTCTCCAATGCTGAGGCAGGCTGGCTTTGAACTCGCCATTCTCGTGCCTCAGCTTCCCAAGCTGTTGGGATTACAGGCGTGCACCACCACGCCCAACTCTCCTCCTTCGTTCTTATCCTCCTTCTCATTCTCACCTTTTCCTTCACATACATACACACAAGCCACACATACATTATATTAGGGGCAGCAAACTTTGGAATATGGGTCCAATCCAGCTTGTTACCTGTTTTTGAAAGTAAAGTGTTATTGGAAGACAGCCATACAATGTGTTTACATGTTGTCTGGGACTAGTTTTTTATCCAAAAGCAGTTGAGTAGTAGTAACAAAAATCATACAGCTGCAAAACTTAAAACATTTATGATCTGACCCTTTACAGCAAAAATTTGCTGATCACTGGCTTGGTTAGTAGTAGAGGCTTAAGATAAATTATTTTCCTTTAACTGGAAAAAATATGATTGACTACCTAGTACCTGGAGCTTGGTATCTAACGCTATTCTTCAAGCAAAGGAGCTGAGGTTCCCCGGAGCAGTGGTTGATTTAGGACTAGACAGGAAATGCATAAAATGAGCCTGGAGCATCTCACAGTGATGGAAAGTAAAGAGCTAAAAAACGAAAAAGAAAACAATAGGAGACGAATGTCAACAGAAATGGAAGTGTTTCTGATGGCCAAAGCTAGAGAAATTTGAAAAAAATCAATAAATGAACAAATAAAAATTGCGTTGGATGATAGCTCAGAGTCTAATTAATCTTCATGAGTTCATATTGATATAAAGAACTGATTGAAAGAAAAAATAGGGATAATAGGCAAATTTCTAGTGCAGAAGAATTTTGAGTAATTTATGCAGCCACTCTGCCCTTAGGAGGTGAAACATAACTCTCTGCTCCTGAAGCCACGGCTGTGCATTGTCACACACTTCCAAAGAGTACAGTAAGGAAAAGGAGGGGAAAGAGTTACTTAATAGTGGAGAGACCCAAAGAGCACTATCTCCACCAGGTGACTCTGGTTAACAGCAGAAGTCAGTCAAGTTGTGAGTGTGAGTCCTTGATATATAAGATGTGATGAAAATGGCACTTTGCCACTGTGGTCTTCCTGCACAAAATACACAATCCAGGACTAATTATCAGAAAAACACTAGACAAATCCCAACTGAGAAACCTTCTACAAAATATTTGACCATGACTCCTCCTCAAAATTGGATATCAACAACTAGGGAAGTCAGAGGGACTATGACAGCCAAGAAGGGGCTAGGACATGACTAATGTCATTGATTTCCTGGGTGGAAATCCTAGAAAAGATAGAGGGTATCATGTACAAAACTAAAAGAATCCTAATGAGGATTTTAGTTAGTGATAATGTGCAGATGTTTTGTCATACTAATTGGAACAAATTTATCATACTAATAAAAGATGTTAATAGGGAAAAGTGTGATGTAGATGTCATCTGTATTTTTGCAATCTTTCTATAAATCTAAAGCCATTCTAATATCAAAGGTTCACATTAAAATTTATCAGAAACCACATGAAAAATTATTATATTTAGATTGCCATATCTTACACATTTCTATGTAGAAATTATTTCACTTTAGCAAAGCAAAGCAAAATGAGCAAAAATGTTTTTCTAAATATGCTTATTTTCATAACAACATTCTGCACTAAATCATTTCACTTGAAAAAATTTGTCCCCTTTGCATTTTATAACTAATGGGCTCCTATTCTACAAAATGCTGGAGAAATAAAGACTTCTAGTTCAAGTAGAAAACACAAAAATAGCAGGAAATAATAGTCATGCTCTGAATATAATAAAGTCATTCAGAGGTTCTATATAATAACAGTGCAAAAAAGAGAGAAGGATACAGTTAAATGGTAAAAATCTATTGGGGACATATTTAATTCAAGTATTGTGTTTTGGGGGGGAAAACCCAAAAGTAATATGAACATTAGTAAAGTGTTTGGGAAATTATAGTGAGCACCACAATGAAACGGCAGTTCATTTTTATATTTGGAGGGAAAATCAGCATAATAAGAAAGAAAAACATTTCCTGCATTTGAAGAAAAAATATTCTAAACTATACATATTTCCTAAGAAATAACTATTTCCAGGTAGAAAACATGCAGCTTATAATGCAAGGACAATTCTTGCCAAGAATAAATCTAAAATTGACACCAAGATCATACTCAGCATTGCTAAAGTTGGAATGCTTTAAAAAGTTAAGCAAAGAAATATAAAGCTGTCATCTGAAGCATTTTAAACCTCTACCAACATACTTAGTTCCAAAATAGCAATTCTGAGACAAATCAAGCAATGTCAACAATCTTTTTGGAATGGAAAGTGATACTGTCCAAGAACTGTGTCATATTATGTGTGCATAGGGTATCATTGGCACCCTGGGCCTCTGGTGCTAGGCCCAAAGTAATAGAACCCGATTCAATCCTCAGGAAATCCTTTTTTTGATCTATACAATATAAGGAAGCAATTCAATCATTTAGGAGACTGATGATATTCCCACCAAAGGACTCAATGTTGTAAACATAGTTGACCATGGATGAATGTTTTCAAAGGCTTTGCCAATAGAATAGAAAAGCACTTAAAATCACCCCAACTTTGCTTTGAAAATACTTTTTAAAGACACTGCTAGTCCTCAAATAATTTGACAATAATGTGATTTAACTTATATATTCCATGATGCTAATCCGAGAAGATCTGTTAAATAGAAAATATTTATTAGCTTATTAGTTCTATATACCAATACATAAATGTAAAACTCAATAAAATATGCAATTGTCAAAAGAACTTTCAAAATGTGGTTATGTTGATTAACTCTAAATTGAGTATACAATTTCTCCATGTTTGCCTTTACCAGATATCATTGAATTTAAAAAAGCATAATATTTCCATTATTATGTTGACCAATGTGATTCTACAATATGTATACTCAGAAAAATGAGAAATTATATCCCATCCATGTATGATATATAAAAGTATATAAGTGCATTCTACTGTCATGTATAACAAATTAAAACAAATAAAAAATTTAAAAAAAGAAAAGTAGAAAAAAAGAGTAAAATGTTGAAGAAGAAATATACAAACTTAGTCTGATTCCTTTAATTGCTAGACAGTTATACTGTTTAACTTCTTGGCTAACAGGGAAGGAATTAATTTTGCTTGTCCCGGTATAGACTTAGGACAGATCATTTATCAACATCCATTTATTTGGCAAATGTTTATTGATCCCAAAATTTGTATCAGGCATTATGCTAAATCTCTGGACACAAGTATAAGCAAATCAGAAAGTCTCTCTGCCCTCATGGAGCTAATGGTTTGATAGATGAGACTGATATTAAACTTATTAATCACATAAACCAAGGTGAAACTGATCTTGTAATTATTTCTAGAAAAGACAGCAGAATGGTGCTATCAGATTTACTCAAGAGAGCTGAAAAATTCTTCACTGAGGGAGTTATACTTGAAATAAGATAAAAAAGAGAAAGTAAAAGTTGGCTAGATCAAGGGGAGAATGAAGATGTACAAAAAGGGGAGAATGTATGCTAATACTTTGGGTCAGAAGGGTTTTAAAAGTTTTATATGAAAGTGAAATGACTATTTTTGTATATAAAAGTGTCATGTAGTTTACAATATGGATAAAGGATGGATGGGGCTTCCTGGATGCCAAAAAATTAAAAAGGGTCATTGAAATATTCACGAGTCAGATAGCGAGGAATTCAGTGATGATGTTTTCCTTGGATGTAAAGCAGTGAATGGATTTGAGGACCACATAGGAAATAATATGAACTGGAATTGGTGATGGATTGAAAATGAAGTGAGGAAATAGGAAGGAGGGGGGTGGAGAGAGAGAAAAAGAGAGAGAGAGAGAGAGAGAGAGAGAGAGAGAGAAGAGAGTCAAAAAATTCTCTAGGTTTTGGGCTAGTAAAGCATACATAAAATGGTTATTCATTGAAATAGACAACAAAAGAATATCAGTAAAATTTGGGAGAGAATGACATGAAATAGAATGATTCTATTTGGAGGGCTGAGTTAAGACAGTACTGAGACATACAAGAAGAGATGGCATTTCCAAAATGGCAGAGTAAAAATCCTCTGAAAAATCTCCTATCAAAAAAACAATGAGCACACTGGCAATGAAAGTCAATAACTGCTTAAAAGTTATGGAAATTAGCTAATCAATGTCTTGCCATAGTCACAGAAAGTTTAAGGCAAAAAAAAAAAAAAAAAAAAAGCCTGAACCTCAGTAAGAACCATGAACACTGTGGCATTTTATCTAGTACTACTCCCTCATCTTCTTCCTGGTTCCAGGATAGCATTCAGAACCAATAAGCTCACAATATAGCTGTAAAAACCAGCAAACTAGCAGTAAAGAAAGGTAGCAGAGTGGATTTGGAGCTTCTTAAAAGCCCTTTACCCAGAAAAGTACTACTATTTGAACTTTCAATCAGCAACTCCAAAAAGTTCCATGCTTGGGGCTTACCTTTATTTGACTTAATTAAAAACTCCCTCTGTGTGATTCTTATCTGATGTTATTTGTGGAAGACATTGAGTGAAAATTGTTGAACACTGCAGCTGGCTGAAGCAATAATACCAGTTATAATTAATAACAAATTGACCAAGGATCTTAAAAGGGAAAGCAGGAAAGAGCTACTCATTGGGGAATTTGAAAAAGTCCAATATATTCTTGAAAATCTAGAAAGACATGCCCATAGGAAGGGTTGTCCACATGCCAGGAATGACCTGAGAAGAGCCTAATCTCTCGTTTTTGACTGATGTCCATACTCTGCTTAAACAGGAAGTAAAGACTAAGTCAGAGTTCGAACTGTGCTAGAGCATTGAAGATATCCCATCATACAAATAGAACCTCTTGGCACAGATTTGGAGACTTAATGGTTCAAGGCCTTTAAGGAAATTTGTCTAGTCATTAACTGATCACTAAGTTAACTGAGAAGAAACGTCACTGGTTGCATATACTAAAGAACATAGAATTTTCAAAATTAGCACAAGAAAGTCATTAAGCAAAGAGCAGATACAAGCAAAAGAGCAATAGCATAAACAAAAACAAAAATAAATGGCAAAAACAAGCCCCAGGTAGAGAGGGGTTGTTCAGTTTCCATAATTAAAACATTATATTATTTTATATGTTTAGTTTTTAAACAGAAACTTGCAAAACACAGGAAGAGATCGGAAAGTAGGGCTTATGCACATAAAATAAATAAATAAATAAATAAATAAATAAACCAACATAAACTTTCCTGAGGGGAGGCAGATGTTGGACTTACTAGAAAAAGACTTTTAAATCAGCTATTATGATTATGTTCAAAGAGCTAGAAGAAACCATATCTTAATGACTAAAGGAAATGTGAGAATACTTCGCCAAATAGGATACCAATGGACATTCTCGAGTTGAAAAGTACAAAAACTTCAATATCCAACTTTCAATAATGGACAGAAGAGCAGGCAAAGAACAAGGATGTGGAAGGCCTGAAAAACAGTATCAACAAACTGGACTGAACAGACATCTACAAAACACTTTACCCAATAACAGCAGAATGCCCATTTGTTTCAAATGTGAATGGAACTTTCAATAGTATAGACCATATGTCAGTCCATCAAATAACCCTCGGTATACCTAAAAGGACTGAAATCATACAAAGTTTTTGTACTACAATGGAATGTATCATCAGAAGGAAGGAAAAAGGAGAACACAGGAAATCTATAGTAATTAGCATACTCCTAGGTAACCAATGACTCAAAAGAAATCCTCAGGGAATTTACTCTGAGAAGAATGAGAACAAGAAAACAGTATATTGGAACTTATGGAATGCAGCTAATATAGCGGTCAGAGGTAAATTTATACCTCTAAATATATTTAAAAAGAAATATATTCTTTCTTTCTCCTTTCACAAAGTAAAAAAGAGTTAAATCCAAAGCAAGCTGAACAAAGAAAATAATACGTGTTAAAGTAAAATTCATTAAAGAAAGAGGTTTTCTTATTAGTCAAAATATGCAAAGTCAAAAGTTGGTTGTTTGAAATGATCAACAAAATTGATAAAACTTCAACCAGATTTACTAAGAAAAAATAGACTAAGATTTAAATTACTAAAACTTAGAAATAAACCAGGAACATCTTACTTCCTACCTCACAGAAATCTCAAAAAGCTACAAGGGAAAACTATAAGCAATAGGATGCTTACAAATTAAATAACAGATAAAATGGACAAATCCTAGAAATAGACAAACTATAAAAAGTGACTAAGGAAAAAAATAGAAAATCTGAATAGAATTATAACAAATAGAAACAGAATACAAAAGAAATTCTTATATTAGCAAAATATTTGCCACAAGGAAAGATCCAGGCCTCGGTAACTTCACTTGCGAGCTATAAACAAAAAGACATCTGCCTTAATGAATCTCAACACTTACTATTGTTAAATGGCAGTGATCCTCAAATTGATCTATAGATTCAATATCTCAGCTGCCTTATTTGCAGAAATAAACAAGATGATCTTAACATTCATATTGAAATGCAAGGGAGGCAGAACAGACAAAACAATCTTGAAAAAGAATAAAGTTGGAAAACTCACAATTCTGACTTTAAAATTTACTATGAAGTTACAGTAATCAAAATAGTATGGTACTAGTATACAGAGAGAAATGCAGATAAGTAGAATGGAGTTGAAAGCCCAGTAATAAGCCTTCACATTTATGTTCAATTGCTTTTTTGGCAGGGAGTACTGAGGATTGAACAACCACTGAGCCTCCTCCCCAGCCATATTTTATATTTTATTTAAAGACAAAGTCTCACGAGTTGCTTAGCACTTCCCTGTTGCTGAGGCTGGCTTTAAATTCTGGATCTTCCTGTTTCAGCTTCCTCAGTCATTGGGATTGCAAGTATGCACCACCACACCCAGCCCTACTGATTTTCAATAAGGATAACAAGACAATTCAATTGAAAAGAATATTTTTTTTCCAAAAAACAGCACTAGGAAAACTGATATCAAATTGATCTACAGATTTAATATTTTGATATCAATTTTTTCCATCTACAATGAATAGAAGATGGCTGTAACAAAGACTAGCTGTATGTGTAGAAGTTGAAATCTTGCACTGCTGATGAGAAGGCAAAACCTCTTTAGAAAATGGTTTGGCAATTTTTCAGTTCTTCAAAATATTAATCATTGAATTCACGTAAAATATGAAGATAGAACCCTCTACCTCATACCATATACAGATAATATATGTATGTGGATCATAGACCTCAATGTAACTGGTTTGGATGTGGGGTGTCACCCCCAAAGCTCATGTGTGACACAATACAGACAGGTTCAGAGGAAAAATGATTGGGTTATGAGAGTCTTACTCAGTCAGTGAATTAATCCCCTGATGGGATTAACTGAGTGGTAACTGTAAGAGTAGAGTGTGGCTGGAGGAAGTACACAGCTTAGAGGCATATATTTTGTTTTATGGCAAGTAGAGTCTCTCTCTCTCTGCCTTTTGATCATTAAGTGAGCTTCTTACCTCCACTATACTCATCTGCCAGAGAGCCCTAAGGAATGGAGCCTGCTTTCTGTGAATTGAGACCTCTGAATCCCTGAGACCCCAAGTAAACTTTTCCTCCTCTAGGGTCCTTTCATCACACCAGGAAAATGCTGACTAAAACAGAAACAGCTAAACCTATAAATCTGTTAGAGGAATATGTTAGAGTAAATCTTTGTGACATTGGATTAAGCAATGGTTTCTTAGATGTGAAACCAAAAAGATAAACACGAGAGAAAAACATATAAATTGAAACCACATCAAATTTGAAAACTTTTGACTTTTCAAAGATATCATCAAGAACATAAAAAGAGCTGAGCGCATGCCTATAATCCCAGAGATTTGGGATGCTGAGGGAGGAGGATCCCAAATTCTAGGCCAATCTCAAAAATTTAGCAAGGCCTAAAGCAATTTAGGAAAACTGATATCAAATTGATCTACAGATTCAATAGCAAGACTCTGCCTCAAAATAAAAAAAAATAAGTTATGGGCTAAGGATGAGCCTCAGTAGTAATATGTGCCTGGGTTCAATCCTCAGTTCAAAAAAAAAATTAGTAAAGTGAGTACACATAAATTAGGAGAAAATATTTTTAAATTATATATCTGATAAGGGAATTGATTCAGATATGGGAAGAATTTTTACAACTATAAAAGATAAAATTCTAATTTTAAAAATATGAAGTATATAAATAGCTATTTACTCAAAGAAGATCTACAAATGCCCAATGAGCATATGAAAAGATGCTTAACATCATTAATTATTAACGGAAATGCGAATCAAAAGTACAATGAACTACCACTTCACTAGCACATCAATGACTAAAGTAAGTAGACAGAGACAGTAACAAACAGGCTGGAATTGGAACTCTCATGAAATTGCCAGTGAGATTGCAAAGTGGTGCAACAATTTGAGAAAACAATGTGGCAGTTCCTAAAATTGTTTGATAAGATCACAGCAATTTCACTCCTAGGCCTGTGCTCAAGAGAAATGAAAACCTATGTCTACAAAAAAACACATGCATGAATATTCATAGCAATATCCATAATGACAATAAGTGGAAATAACCAAAGTGATCATTTGAACACTGCATTTAAAAATATAAGGTATTTATGCAAAGGAAGATGGCTCAGCATAAAAAGGAGTGGGAAATACTGAAACTAACTAGAACATGGCTGAACCTTGAAAACATCATGATAAATGAATTAAGCCAGGCACAGGCTTCACATATATTATGATTTTATGCAATATCCAAAACAGATAAATCTAGAAAGAGAAATAAGTGATCAGTTAGGATCTGGGGAAAGTGGGAATGGGAATTAACTGCTAATTGGCATGGCTTCTTATGGGGATGATTAAAATGTTCTAAAATTAGATAGCAATAATAATTGTATGACTTTATGAGTAAACTTTAAAACCCCTTGCTGAACACTTCAACTGGGTGAGTTTTATAGCATATAAATTATTTCTCAATAAAATCATTATAAAAACATAAAAATGACAGAATAAGAAATTATAGTGTTTGATGCTTACAGAAAAGATTATAATATTGGATGCAAACTAGAAAGTTTTCTGTCAATATTTTTTTGAATATGCTGTTAAATAGAAAATTTCATAATGAAGTTACAAAGCACAATCTTTCAAAATAATATTAAAAATAAGTGGGGGAGAGATGGAGTCCAGGGATTGTATGAGAAAATATCTTAGAGATATTGCATTCATGTCCCTGGCTTACACTGGATTAAAGCTATCATTTTGGAGAACAAAAATATGTCAAAAGTTTCTTTGAAAACAGACAAGAAACATTATTAAGATAAAAGGAACCAGCTAAGATTAAAGCATATGGTCTTTTGCTATTTTCCAAATGTCTCAAACTTTTCAAAGGCATGTGGATAACAGAACAAAGCCTAAAGACAGAGCAAAAACTAAAAGGAGTCGCTTCCAGTAACTGAAGTAGCCAAATATATAAAATGCAAATAATATTTTAGGCCTTGGTTCTGTGCTTTGGTAATGCTTGAAGGTTTTTCAAGAGAAGATAAAGATGGTCACAGTTTATATAGTTAGAGAAATTTCAATAAGTAAGAAATTGCATTCCTTTCCATGGATGTGGTACATTCAAACGACTGCATGATGCTTAGAGCTGTTTAAATACATCTGTGAGAAAAACCAAAGAAAATATTTTGTTTGATTGCATAGTTTTTTAAAGAAACACATTGTAACATCTAGTACCTCAGTCTGTAGCTTCTTTGTTTTATAGTATCTTATATCTTAGTCAAAGAAACATTCTGCAGACACAACATCTTTGTTTGTATGTGGTGCTGAGGATCGAACCCGGGCCGCACGCATGCCCAGGCGAGCGTGCTACCACTTGAGCCACATCCCCAGCCCCTCAAAGAAACATTCTGTATTAGTCAGGGTTCTCTAGAGGAACAGAATCAACAGGAAGCATAATTATTAAAAGAGGACTAATTAGGTTGGCTTATGCAACCAGAAGCTGGATAGTCCACAATGGTTATCTGCAGGCTGGAGAGCCCAAAGAACAAGTAGCAGCACAGTCCAAGAGGCTGAAGCCCCAGAAAAAGAGGAATCAATGGTGCTACCCTAGTCTGAGACCTAAGAATTCTGGAGAATCACTGTCAGAGTTTGCTTTGGAAGAGTGAAGAAGGAAGAGTCTGATATCCTCAGACAGCACAGCTCCAATCAAGAAACTGTTCAAGAAGAATGGAGTGTGCAGCTGCTGCTGCTTCCTTGTTCTTCCAACTTTTATTCATTCCAAGCCATCATCCTACTGGTCGGTGCTGCCCACACTTAGAGAGGGTCTCCATTTAAGTTGGAAATCCCACATGCCAGTCATTCCTAGATGCACCCTCGTTGACACATCCATAACCCTCTTAATCCTTGGCATTTCTTAATCCAATCAGTTCACAATTCAAATGAACCATTACACATGATATCAATTCATATCAATTCATATCCTCTTGGCAAGGTAACCTGCTGGCATTTAAACAACTGCCAATCTTGAATATTAATATATAAAGAATTAATAAAGAACAGTGTGGGATGATGATATGTGAATTAACTTTTGAACGGTGAGTAAGAAGCTGTTATGCGGTCCAATTGGTTTTTAGGTGTAGTTTTTTTCAAAAGTTGGGGTAGGGCAGAATGTAAGGAAGATGTGATTTGAAGTCTGACTCATCAAAGAGAGTGGTTATGTTCCTTAGCCTCTCTGTGTACTGACTTTTTAATCGGTAATAATAGTATCTTTTTCATAGAGATGTAAGAAAGATTAAACAAAACAATGCTAGCAAATATTATTAGTGGGCCTGGCACATAAAGTGGATCCTCGGTTACTCAATTATCATTATTTCTGTTATTAATAAATCTTATTTTACAATATAACAATGAAAATCATGAGAAAAAAGCTACCTTGTTGTGTGTGACATTATAAAATGTCCAGATGTTTTCTAATCATTATGATAAGCTTTATCCAACACAATTGAATGTCTTAAGAACATATTCACATGAGAAATGATAATAAAGAAACAATAACCATCTCTACTTAAATATGGCACAGAGATGCAGCACTTATGGGATGATATATTCCTCATTTTCCAGTTTAAAAAAAATAAAGGTCCAGCTCAAAGAGATTATATAAAGTAAAATCAGAAAAATGAATGAAAAGTGTCAGACTCTTGCTGACCTCCTTTTCTTCACAGATGAAAAGTAGAACCTGGGAAAAGTATTATTTTTCAAATGACTACACTTGTCACTCAAGTAAGAATAGTGCATATACTTGAATGCTCACAAATATTTCCTATTTATGTGGATGTACTGTTCTTTTTTTTCCTTTTATGTGTTCTTTTTAGATATATACGACAGTGAAGTGTATTTTGACATGTATACATACATGGAATATATCTTCATTCTAATTATGATCTCATTCTTGTGGTTGTACATGATGTGGAGTTGTACACTGGTCATGTATTCATGTATGAACATAGAAAAGTTATGTCTGATTCATTCTACTGTCTTTCTTATTCCCATTCCCCCTCCCTTGTTTTCATCCCCATTTGTCTAATCCGCTGACTTTCTATTCTCCACCTGCTCCACCTTGTGTACTAGCATCTGCGTATCAGAGAGAACATTCAACCTTTGTTTTTTTTGTGTGTGTGTGTGTGATTGGCTTTTGCCCTTAGCATGATAATCTCCAGATCCATCCATTTACCAGCAAAAGTCATAAAGACATTTTATTTTATGGCTGGCTGAGTAATATTGCACTGTGTATATATGCCACATTTTCTTTATTCATTCATCTGTTGAAGGGCACATAGGTTATTTCCATAGTTTAGATATTGTGAATTGAGCTACTATAAATATTGATGTGACCATGCAGTATACTGATTTTAAGTCCTTTGAATATATAATAAGGAGTGGGATAACTGGGTTAAATGATGGTTTCATTCCAAGTTTTTGGAGGAATATCTGTGCTGTTTTCCAGAGTGGTTGCACCAGTTTTCTGTCCCACCAGCAATGTTGAGTGGGATGTACTGTTATTAACAAGCTGTAAAGCAAGGTGGTTACATCAGAGTTGCATCAGCAGCAAAGATTATGGCAAGTTTTTCTTCATATAATTTTCATTTTCCCCTGCCATCTCATAAGCGTCATGAAATTAGTGTATTTTGTTCACCTATTAGTATATTTAGTGTACCACATAATCTCGAGTGTGCTGTACTATTGGATATTGGTTGAATGAATGAGCTGTTTGGACTGTGTATGATAAGGATGCATCTGCCACCACTACTTCAGCAGGAAAAGATACAGCTTGCATTTACTATCTAAGCAGAAGCAGGGACTCCCCCAGTGTCTGATGGCTGTGTAGAACATGTGTGCATGTGAGCTGGGGGGCCCAGGGAAGAACAACTAGAGCAATCATTCTTTTGAGGATTTGAGTTGGGGTTGGATATCCTATTGATGTGTGTCCAGGTAGTATAGTGAAGATGTTTTGGTCAAAAAGCCAAAAAGGATTTACACAGGAGAAAACTGGTCAATATTGGTGCAAGTAGAGTTATTCTATAGATAACACTTAACTTTTGAGCTGGATTTAGAATCAACTCCTCACTTAATCTGAATCTAATGCCTAAAATCATCAGATTGACTCCTGTTCAGTAGGGCCTTTAAATGTATTATCAGGCTGAAAAGAGAGGATACAGGCAGCCAAGGTCATCTCCATATCTTTTCCAAGAGTGGTATGCATGTCGATCTGCTCAAGTAAAATTTAGATTAAAATCCAGTAAGCATTACCTATTGTGAGCCGGGTGACATTTATCTCCTTACCTCCTCCCAGGAAACAATTTATTTACATTCATTAAGTTTACAGAGGCTGATTTATTAAAACAGAATGGAGTAAATCCTTCAGGCATCAGAAACATTTTATAATTCTCATCCATCATTTGTTCTTTATTAGGGATTTTATAGTTATCATAAAGTCAGGAGGAATAGCAAATACACGCAGCACATGCCAGATACTGTTTCATACCATTTACAGAGATTATCTCATCTGATCCCCACAACAACCTAGTCTATAGGTATAATTATAATCCAATTTTATAGATGTGGAAATTAAGCAAGAGATACTAAGTCTTTGGCCAAGGTCATACAGCTACTAAATGATGGATCTGGGATTCAAAGTCAGTGTGCTAACTTCAAAACAGGGACTTTTCCAAAGCTATACTGTCACTGAGCAGTGGGTCATTTACAACCCAACGTTTGACTCTGTTTTTCCCCAAGTTTTTCCTGATACTCTTCAAGTTTAATGCATTTATGAATTACTATGTAAAAGTACAGACACCTAAGTCAAGTTTTATGGGCAATATAATGGATTTCAAGGACAATTTTTGCCTTTCTAACTGATTTTAGAATTTAACCTTATAAGAAGTAACTTCTCCGTGATTTGAAAAATCCCATACAGCCTGTAAAGCAAATACAATGTAAATAGAAGCCAGCTTTTCCTAACAGTGTGTATGGTTATGCTAATTATAGATAACTTATCAACTTATTAGGACTCAGATATTTTAGATAAATCTCATCTGCCTATGGTTTGGCAGTTAGTAAACAAAATTTAAGAAATAAAATTAATATCTAGAAATATATATTTAATTTTATATTTTATATTTTATTAGAATTGTCATCTACTTTTATTAGAATTGTTACCTAATTAGCCTTAATCACTCCATTTATGTATTCATTCATCACTCCCCTTTTTACTTTCTTTCTTGACATCTACTTGTTATTCATTCACCACTGTGTGTATTAGGCTTATGAACAAAACAAAATAAAGCCCAGACACGATCTTAACCATGTGTAGCTTATGCCTTTTTAATGAGTAAGGTGCTTCCACCCTGCTCAGTATAGGTTTAACTCTTAAAACATGCTGAATATTAATCAGTAGAACTGAGTCTTTTACCTGTAACCATAGCGAAATTTAAGATGCATAGAAATATATTTTGATATTTATATTTTAGAATTTTAATGGATAAAATTCTGGTACAAAGATGAGAATCACAAGAATCCAGTTTGAATTTGTCATTGTGATATTTTCTTTGTATGACTAGATAATATAAAAAATATGTTTTTCTATAAAATTCCCATCTGTTATCAACCTGGGGGAATTACAGTTGTCCACATTCTATTTTTATATTTTCATATTTTAAATCTTTTAAATAAGAACCCATTGATTTTCATTTTCAAATGTTCCAATGGTACAAATAGAATTAGAAAACAGTTTGATGACTTATTGCTATTATGTCCAGATAAAAACTTCTAAGTCATGAGTAACACCAGAACATTATTAAATCATTTAGGAAGTGGGGATTTCAGTCTAGATGATGAAATAGTTCAGATTAGATGTCATTCTGAAGAAAATACATTTATATTTCCTCACTTCAATAAGGTAATATTTATCTTAAATAAAACAAAACCTCATGGAAACAAAGATGTTTCAGAAATACATCGTAACATATTTTCACTGATTTAATTTTTTAAAAATACTTAGAATTGTATATCCACGAAAATGATTGAATATTCAGGATTTCCATACAGATAAAAAAAGAAGTCCTCAAATTACCCATAAGCCTATGAGAAATATCCTTTCTACCATAAAAGGCTCACAGATTTGTACAAAAAAATGGCAATTTTAAATGATTTCCTTATCAAAATAGGATTTGTTGCCAAAGAACTTTATTGTGAGACAAGCAAAGTAATGACAAATTTAAGTACATATATGTCAGAAGCTTATGAATATAATGAAAGTTTATTTCAATGAAATTTGTAACCAGATGAAAAGTTGTTTGCCAAAGCCTTCTTTCAAAAGCCAAGATACAACTGTAAGTTTTATTTATGTTTGAGATTATGGATAAGCTAAATAGCTGGTTTAACAATTATACAATGTACATATGCATTGACATCACACTAAATTCCATAAATGTGTACAATTATCATGTGTTAACTGAATATTTTCAAAAAAGTTTGCAGTGTTAGAGACCAAACACAGGGCCTTGCACATGCTGGAAAAGTGTTCTGCTGTCCACCTATGTCCCTAACCCCCATAATGAATTCCTTTATTTAATAAACATGACAATTTACGGTTTACAAAAAGTTGCTTTTTTTTTTTCTAACTGTAATTCCCTACGGATTTCTATAAATAGTTTCTAAATTCAACAGTGGAATGTCTCAGAGAATAAAAATTGGAAAAGTCAATGCTAATATCAATTCAAAGAATGCAAATAAAAGCAAACATTGAAGGGGACAATTTGAAGAATAAGAGCATAAAGAAAAGAATAGGTAGTAGATGAGAAATAAAAATGCATCATTGTCTAATGTATATGCTTACTTTCTGAATTAACAAACAAGTAAGAAAAAATATTGATACAATTTGAATCCTCAAACTTAAAGAGAATTTCAACCTGGAGTTGATTGTGTGTTAGGCAATAGTATTCCTGACACATGATTATACTATAATTCATCCGTAAATCACATTGTAAAAATGAGCATTCACAGGAAATATGAAAGCCAAATTTCTAAAGCTGCGTATCTGAAGTCAGAAGTTCTTTCATTACACGGAAGAAACATCTATAGTCATTCAGGGGAGTAGATCCCAAAGGGCTAGAAAACCACTACAAAAGAAAAATGACCTGTCAGCTGATAATTAAAATTACCTGCAGGCTTAGCATGGCTGGTATACTACAGTTCCAAGCATGCCATAGAGACGTCTACTAACATATCTCTTTCCTCACAAAAATCTATTTTCAATCAGATTACTTGGTAATACATTCCATGGAACTACGTTTCCAATTCTATATGGAAAATGAATAGATGAATGGCATTTTCTTTATTTTCAAACTATCATGAAAGTTAACTTTATGGAATAAATTTCTCAATAAACCAAGGAAACTGGAAGAACAAAACTCAAATATGGGATATAAATAATAATAAGGAAAGAAGAGAAAACAAGTACAGAGATGAAAGAAAATGGAAAGCAGAAACATAAATGCTGCAATTTTATCTCCATTTTTTTCTCCTGAATGATGTTGAATATAACAATTAACCTGGCACTAACCTCCACCCACACTTCCCACTGACTCAGTAGGAGCTCTTCACAGCACTACAATTATGAGCTGCACATAACCTGAAATTGTTAACTTGCTCATTTACCATCTCTCCTATTCCCTAAATATTTTATCTCATCTACTAATATGAAAATTCCACAAACATCAAGTGTATTCTCTCTCAAGAACTCTAACAATTACATACATCCCATAAGACAATGATAAATAAATCCCATGAATATGCTTAAATGTTTCTTGAACACATATAAATCTGTCCTACAAATCCAGTAATCTGAATAAAAATGTCAGTCACTATATACTAAAACAGCATAATGATAAACATCAATAATGTCCATATAAAAACTTGAGGTAGGAAAATAAAATTATTCACACCAGATATTATAATTTGGATAGGTTCAATCATATTTTCCATTTCTCCCAGGCTTTGTTATTTTAAAATTGGTGTCAATACTAATTGTAGCAGAACTGACATAAAAAATGCCTCACGTGTCACCATTTAAATCTCTTGAACCTAGTTCATTTTCTTCAGAACCTTTCCACTGCCTGAACATATCATCATTATTTCAGAATTCATCTTAATTTTGAAATGAAGATGAAACTATTCATCTTGCATGAAGAGTTCCCCTCAATACTTCCCAATGGCCTTCTCCGAATGAACATCTTATTCCCGATGCAATACAAATATTTTGTTTATATCCTAGCCCTGTCAAAAGCTCTCACTGTTTTTCATTATTTCATTATCCTTTATTTACAAGTCTGTAATGTTTAAGCCATCTTGAAACTTAATTGCTATCATGCTTTTATACTATTTGGAGATAAGATAATCTGTTAACATCAGGTGTTCACAGTAGAGTTATTTGGGGTATGTACAGGAATATTTTGAGAAAGGAGGGAGGTGCTAAGAGATCTTGAGTCATCAGAATTTCAAATTTAGGCTTCTATATGCTTTTCATTATGTATTATCAATTTTTCTATAGTAGAACTCATAAGCCTTTTAAAAAGTAGTGCAGTTGGGGCTTTCTGCATCTATTAGTTCCAGGTCTATGGATTCAACAAATCTCCGAGAATATTTGAAAAAATAATTGCTGAACAAGTGCAGACCTTTTTTCTTGTCATTTTTTAACATAGCATAACAACTATTTTCATTGCATATACATTGTATTAGGTATTATTAAAAAAAAAACACCCAGAAGTGAGTTAAAGTGTATGACAGAAAGTGTGTGTGCATTCTATGCAAAACACAATGCCATTTTATACAAAGGACTTGGCCCTACGCAGATTTTGATATTTTTTAGGTGCCCAGAACCAATCCCTCAGGGGATAGGAGGGGAAAATGTATATATTTTTGTGTTTACCATGATGAACATTGAAGAAAATGCCACTGAGTGCCATACAACTAGTGAACGAAGCTGTCGTTGAATGTGAAGGGTCTGTCACAATGGCCTAGAATGGATGTGTTGGCTTTGTATGTGACTAGGCTATCATCAGCTGACATGGATAATTTCAACTTTGTTATTACACCCATGTAGAACTTGTAATCATTTTTCTATAATAAAATTTTATGCACTGTCAAGCACTTCATATCATCTTCCTGCTAAAAAAGAATTAAAGGCCTTCCACTGAATTCTAAACTCCTTAGGATGACTGTCAAGCCCCCTGCAGTACCACCATCGCCCTTCCCTACCAGCTTCTTTCTACCTTAACTATTTTATTACTTTCCTTCATATCTTCCATGTTCCAGTCAAGTGAACTGCATGTGCCATCTTTTCTGACTGTACATTCATACATTCTATTCAGTTCAGTTGAAAGGTCTTTCAATCCCACCCCTGCTTGAAAACCCTGACGTTTCTTAAGACCCAGCATAAATGCCACCACTCTTATGAAGCCTTCCATATTCCGTGCAATATACTTTGTTTATGTGACTCCTATGTTGTGGCACTTACCATGTCCTACACTGTTTTGCATATAATTGTGTTAACTGTAAGACCCTGTAGGGCAGGGGCCACATTTTATTTATCTTTTTTTTAAACTATAAATGTCACAGAACATAGTAGAGCAAATGTCTTATACAAAGAGCAATCAATTAATGTATTTGAACTAATTTCCCTTTGTAAAATGTATTTAAAATGAAGATTTTGTAGTATGGTTCTTTTACTTATTCTTTTCATTCATTTATGCATAAATATTTTTGAACATCAGTTATATACTAAGCAATGAGTAAACAGTGGCAAAACAAACATTGCCTCTCTACTTATGAAATTCACAATCTAGTGTAATAACAGTGTAATATAAAAGGCACTGGATTGGTTGAAAATTGGGTTCCAGTTTGAGCCTTGTTCCTTACTAGCTAAGAAAAGCTAGGCAGGGGTTATAATCTTTCTGGGTCTCATTTACCACTGTTGGTTAAATTTGATGTTATTTACTATCCTTTATGGATAAAAATATTATTATATTTTATCTGGACTCTTGAGCAACTTATGCAGGTACATGTGACTTATTCATTATATATATATATGTCAAAGCTGTCTTTTCCTAGAATTAAATTGCTTCCTCTCTGTGCACCAAACTCAGAACTAACACAATGGGTATTTAGCAAGTAATATCAAAGAGTTGTAAAGAAATAGAAAGCAGTTTCAAACAAATCTTTTAGCAGGGCCTAGCATGATTTACTATATATTAATAAAAACTATAGGATTAGTAGTGTATTTCTTTAGACAAATAATGGACATATTGAAAATCATGACCAAAAGTTTTCCCAAATCTGTAAGTGTTTATTCGGTCAGGCAGCCACAATAAGAAATCTGACTTGGCCCAAGTTTCTTCAGGGCTCTAAGGAGTAACAGAAGACACTAGTCAATAGACACTAGTTTGCAATATACTTTGAGGAATATGAAAAGAAGCAATTCACGGTCACTCGTATTTTGTCATTTAAAGGATCTGAGAATGAAGAAAACCCTTCAAAGACTGATTACACCTGGAATTCTATCTACTTTTATCAAGTCTATTCAATATTTGTTTCAATACTCTGGACTCTTCTACTGAGACCCACTTTAGTCTCAGTACATGGCCTTACATCCTACTGTCATGTAACTCTTCCAGCAGGAGTTCTCTCAATCTCTTCACGAGTTCTACAAAGTCACCTGCAATAGTGTCCTGCATTTCATCTTCTGGTTCCATGTGAGATCTTTCACCAGTGCCTGACTTGACACCTATGCACTGGAGACGTCTTAGCCCCTCCTGCCTTCTTGGTAGCCACATGCTATCTTACTTCTCCTATGTCTTCAACTCTCCATCTATGATAGGTGCTTCTCCCCAATATTTCAGCATACTCAAGTCTCTGCCCCCCCACATACAATCTCACACACACACACACACACACACAAACACATATTTTTTATTCCTTCACAGTCTTCACTTCTCTGCCACCCACTTCATTGATTTTTCACTAAGCAACCCATTCCAAACTGTCTTTCCCCTTCACCTCTAAGCCCACACTGTATTCAGTGAGGACTTCCATGACCTTCCACATTGCTAAATCTGCTGGACATTTCTGAATCTGCTCTTATTCTCTCAGCAGCACTTGTGACACCATCACCCATTTATTAGGTGTTCTTTTGACACGTATGCCATAAGCCTCTCAGCTTCCCTTCCACCTATTTTTGCTTCCTTCGTGGATCCTGTTGCATTATATGAAATTTAAATGTAGGATTTCCTCAGGGTTTAATCTGAGGCACTCTTCTCTTTCAGCAGTCTTTCTTTATGTGGTTTTCTCCACTCTAATGATTTCGATTACACTTCAAATGGATTCCCAAGTTCCTATCTCTAATTCAGAACTCTTCTTAGCTACAAACTCATACATCACCAAAGATGATATAACCATTCCTATATCTCAGATTTCATCTGTTAAAAACTAAACTCATCTTTTCTCCTCCTTCTTCAATGTTTCCTAGCACCAATCATCCATATATATGTGTCAGAAGCCTGAGAGAAATTTTTGATATCTTGTCTCCTTCACTACTTACATCCAACCTATTAACAAGGGCTGTCAATATCATTCTCCTCCAAACATTCTGGGATTCATCTACTTTCCTAAATATCAACTCCATCTTCCTAGTTCAAGTCACAATAACTTACTTACCTGGAATGCTGAGTAGCTTCTTAAATGTGTCTCCCCTTTAATTTACATCTTCTTCCTGTATCCCCAAACTCTTCATGTTATATTCAAAGAATTAAAAAATACAAATTTGTTTATTTCATTTTTATTTAAGACAACTTTATAAACTCCCATTTTATTTGGGATGAAATTCAAAACCCCTCATGTAACTCTCAAGACCCATTATTTTTACCTTAGCTTGGTAAACTCTATGGCTACTTGCTTTAGCCATATTGACCCTTCTCCCTGCCTCCTCTATAGGGCAACTGACCTTGGAATGCTCTCTATAGTCATCAGCTTTGCTTAGTTAATATCTAATATTCATTTTTTACATTATACCATAAATATTACTTCTTTGGAAAAGTTTTTCTTAATCCTCAGATTGATTTACATGCTAGTTATCAGCTCTTGTTGCATGATGTGCTTTGCTTGGTAGCATTTATAACTATTTTAATTGAGTAGTAATAATTCCACAAATATCAATAATTCTAATGGAGTATTGAAGGTTTGGAATACCATTTAACTTCAGTACTTGACCCACAGTAGCCCCTTGACATGACATTTAGAATGGATGAAAAATGCATCTCTCTTTGTTTCTCTCGCTTTACCATCCTCTGTTGAAGCAAATGGTTTTCATAGCCACTAATGATAAAATTTTCTCCTATACTTTGAAATAGCACCAGGGACATTTTTTGAGTATTTGGAGGATAGCACTGAAAGAACAGAAGAGTTAGAGGCAGGACAGGAAAAAGGAAGCCCATGATGGAGGTCACTGCCCTTAATAAATTGCTGAATATACATGGCCACCATTCTGCTCCCAGGAGGCCTTCACTTATATTCTCCAGAGATAGGGAAAACAAGCACCTTAGCCATTGCCACAGTTTATTGACAGAACTGAAAAATGTTATGCCTTATATTCATAGTCCATGTCCATTTTTTGTACTTTCTCTATATCACATAATTAGTTGTGATGACCTTTGCTATAAATACATTTAGAGGTGTTCCAACTGACTTCAATACAGAGATTCAAAATGAGTATTATGTATGCACACGTTCACATAAACAACCATAAAGCACAAATCAAATAGGAATTAAAACAGCATGAGTCTTTTGAGATAGATGATTTTCATGGCCATATATAACTACAAATTTGACACTGATTATAGTTGCAATAAAGATAATGCCAGTAGAGAGCACTACAGACACTAGCTTTTTAAAATATTCTTTGGATTACTATTAACAAAATTTAATAAAAATATATTATTTCTCATTTTAAGTTTTAGCCTTTTCTTCAGCTAATGAACTAAGGTATCATTTTACTTGAAAATAAAGTGTTTTTCTATAACTTCTCTGTGTTTTCCTATATCATCATTTGTGTGTTCCTATTTTATTTCATTTGGAGGAAACAAAATATTTAATTAAGAAATCTGAAAGTGGGCCTTTTTTCAAACATGGTGATTATAGTTAATAATATTATATATTCTTTAAAAATGTTGAGAGAGGTTGTAAAGTGTTTGCATCATTAAAATCATAAGCATGTGAGATAATGTGTATATTGACCATAAATATATATTTATTGATCCATGGTGTCTCTCTCTCTCTCTCTCTCTCTCTCTCTCTATATATATATATATATATATATATATATGTGTGAGAGAGAGAGAGAGAGTGTATATCCTCAACACATATATGCTTAAAAGCATCACAGATTGCACATAATAAATACATATAATTTTATCTCTCAGTTTAAAAAAAAATTAAGTGCATTTTTTAGACTTAATTTTTATTTTTCATTACACATGTATACTTCTAGTTTCCTCAGCATAAAATCATAGAAATGTTCTTTGATTTATCATATTGCTGGAAAGTGCATGATATGATAATGCATATTTTAATGCAAAAATGGTCATCAGTCTATGGCAACTAGTTTTCTTAAAAATTACTTTAGAAATTTAAACAAATATGTAATTTATGTAGATCACAAATCAACTGGCATAGGATAATATGCAAACAATGAAGCAGGAAAAAAATGGTCACAGGTATTATAATCTGGAAGTATACATTTAAAAATAGCCACATTCACATTAAATTATTTAAAAATATAAGGCCAAAATTGAGTGAAATTCATGCTTATAAAGGATA
The DNA here is from genome assembly GCF_001458135.2 of Marmota marmota marmota. Classification (NCBI taxonomy): domain Eukaryota; kingdom Metazoa; phylum Chordata; class Mammalia; order Rodentia; family Sciuridae; genus Marmota; species Marmota marmota. Next base: position 28,063,492 of record NW_025999853.1, read on the forward strand.
CATAAACAAGAAAGGTTTTGATTTTATCAGTGTTTGAGATATCAAAAATCTAGAAACAATCTGAAAGACATCACCTATAAGAGATTATTTCAATGGAATTCTATGGGGTGGTTAAGAAGAACTATATTGATCTAATTGATATAAAATATCACTAACATAAAAACAAATAAGTCAAGATGAAAAATGTTCTCTATAATTGTATAATACATTTGAGTTTTTTAAAAAGGATATATACACATGTGTTTAGGTACTTACATAAATACTTATATATTACATATATAAACACATATGTAATTATATATATAAAACCTATATATATGTACATACACTCACACTAAAAGTCTTTATTAACATTGATTACTCATGGTGATCAGGCTTTTGTAATATTCTTTGAATTGTTTGTTATATGTTTTGTCTATGTTTAAAATTTCAAAATTAAAATCCTTCCTTGACAAAAGAATACCTAAAATATGTAAAAGACAGTAGAATATTGTACTTGAATATCCTACTTAGAAATGACGAAGATGTGCTTACTCTCTCCACTTTTGGGGGATTGTTCTGATTTGGGATCTAGATGAAAATATTTATTTAACCTGATTTGCTATGATTGATCTATGCAACATTCCTGGTGACAGGAACATTGAGATATTCGTGCAGTGTTAAGATCTTCATTTGCTCTCTGTTTTCCATTTCTGGTTAAATACCTAAAAGGCCATAGAAAATCATTACTGCATTTATTATGTTAAGTAAATGACTTCAGCAAGAAGTGTAGTGAAGAAATCTTGGAAAGAAGGGAAACTTCTTAGAGACACTGCATTTCAGGAAACAGATCTACCTTGCCCATCTAGGGAAGCACAAAAAGAGATACCTGCAGGGAGGGTGTGTATAAGTCCACTGGGACCAGAAAGGCCAAGGAAGCAGAGAAGCTGAGTAAGAAACTCAGTTTTAGAAGAGCATAATTTGATTGCACTAATAAATTTAAGAAATATTTTATGCTTCAGGTTGGGCCCAAAAAGATCATATTCAAATGTGAACTAATTAAAATTGTAGCATTTTGGGCTTTAAATTGGAGCATTCGAGGATAAAAACTAACGAGAACGTGAAAGTCTCTTCTGAATGTGCTGTCCATGCTAATGGTGCATTTAGCTCTTAAACTTGCTAATTACTGACATGTATGTTTCTCAGCATGTCCAGAGTAAATTCTGTTGCTATCTCAATTACTGTACTATGAAAGAATGTAGGAAGAATTTGAAAATGGCCTTTTTGTCTGTTTCTCACTAATTCCCCTAATTAATTCCATAGGACCAAAATTAGAGAAAAATTATACTGCTGAATGGAATAAGTTAAGCTGGATTTAAAGAAACATAGGTTAGAAATTGAGGTGGTTTTCCAGAGAAAGCCATGTAAATTCTATTGGTTTTTTTTTTTGTTTGTTTGTTTGTTTTTGGTACTGGGGTTGAACTCAGGGGCACTCAACCACTGAGCCACATCCACAGTCCTATTTTGTATTTTATTTAGAGACAGGGTCTCATTGAGTTGTTAAGTGCCTCACCATTGCTGAGGCTGGCTGGGAACTTGAGATACTCCTCCTGACTCAGCCTCCTGAGCTGCTGGGATTACAGGAATGCATCACCATGCCCAGCATAAATTCTGTTTTAAATGAAGCCAAACTCCCAAACAAGCCCTTGAACATCTTTGTGTCCCGAGGATCAAGGTTACCATGGCAAGACACCTCAGCAACACAGACATCTGATTGTAATCATCATCTTGTCTTTACTTCTTTGGTTTCCCATGAAATTATTTAGAAGATCCTGGCTCACTTGGTTAGCAATCTTCTGATTTAAAATTGCAAAAAGTGGCTCTTTCTTCTCAAAGGTAAAATACCTCATTATGTGCATGTAGAAAAGAAAATAGCTCCTAGTTTCTTCTGAAAACAACTGTGAACTGCCTTCAGAAATCCTTCACAATCCAAATTTTCCTTTATTTTTTTTGTCTTTAACAGATACAGATTTTAATTTCATTTAATCTTGTTGATATATCATTTTGCTATCAATCAATGCTTCTATTTCTTTTCTAATTATTCTATAAGTGATCAAAAATGAGTGTCTTCAGCCACATCAATGTTTGTAGCAGCACAATTCACAATAGTTAAGTTGTGGAAGCAACCTAGATGCTCTTTAGTAGATGAATGGGTAAAGAAAATGTGGTGTATATACACAATGGAATATTATTTAGCATTAAAAGAGAATAAAATCATGCCATTTGCAGGTAAATGGATGGAGTTGGAGAACATAATGCTAAGTGAAATTAGCCAATCCCAAAATACCAAATGCAGAATGTTTTCTCTGATACAGGATGTTGATTCATGATGGGGTTGGCAGGGAGCATTGGAGGATTAGACGAACACTAGATAGGAAAAAAGGGGTGAAAGGGGAAGGGAGTGGGCATGGGGATAGGAAAGGTGGTAGAATGAGATGGACTTCATTACCCTAAGTAAGTGTATGAAGACACGAATGGTGTAACTCTACTTTGTGTACAACCAGAGATATGAAACATTGTGCTCTATATGTGTAATATGAATTGTAATGCATTCTGCTGTCATATATAACAAATTAGAATAAATTTTAAAATCATGATAATAAGGAGATAAAAAGAAAAGAAAAAAAAAAAAAGTGAGTGTCTTCCATTTCTAACTCCCCCCAGGTCAAGTGCTCTGGTCACTAAGTACACATTAAGTGCAGTACAGATTTTGTATTTAATTTTTTTCCCATCAAAGTCAATGTGACCTTTGGGAGATCATGCTAAAGTAACCTCCTCCACCTACATATTTCATCACAACTTGTTTTATTTTCCTCATGGACTTTGGTGTACTGACAAGTGGCTTTCTAGAGGAGAAAAGAAAACCTTTATATATACTGCTTGCCAGTTACCAAGGTATAAATATTCCCATGGCAGCTGATTCAAAGATTCCAATGTGGTGTCACTGAAAATGATGTTAGGACAAGATGCACATAACCAGGTCTCATGTAGCAGTGTGAACAGGCTTTGGAACACCAATGCTACTAATGTTTGTGCTCCCCATTACTTAAGATTGATTTGTTGATTATATTTATTTTCTATCAAAACTAATCTCCAGGCAGAGAACAGCGCCTGGCATACAGCAGGTGCTTAATAAACATTTAGTGGATGAAAGTATAACTTTCGACTTAAATATATAAAAATTTTAGGGTGACAATGATAATAAAAATATTGTTTTAAATTGTTATATAGTATGTGTTCTAATAATTTGAAAATAATCTCCTGGGAAAATGTGACAAGAGATGACTCATGTATCGCTTTTAAAAATCTGTCTTGTATCTTTTTTATCTCATAGGTTTTCCTTAGAGATTTAAATATGAGTTTGGGTGGAAGTGAGGTTGAAATGCATAAAGAAAAAAGAAAAAAGATTACAAGCTTTGAATTTAAAGTTTTATCACTAAAAGATTAATCATAACTTCCAACAGTGAAAATAGAAAAAAATGTCCACTTTAAAACAAAAGAAAATATCATTTTATATTTCATGAGTTAAATAAGTTTAAATAAAATAATCAAGAAGCAAAGAAGTCTTTGCACTTATGAATTATATGTTATTGCCTATGGCAGAATTAGAATAAAAATTACTACTGTTATGATTTGCATGATAATTGGCAATGTAAGATAATGTAAATAAGACCCTACAACTAAAGAATAATTATTCAGATTCAGCTTTCTTCTTTTCAAAGTTTTTACTTTTTTGAAGAAAATGAAAATTAATTAGAATTGACTTTTAATATTTTCATCTTTAGTTTTCTAACATTCAACTCTAAATTAGTAACTCTACATTTGCTTCTATATTAGTAATTTTTAACACAGATGCTACAGCACATTTTTTCTTAGCATGGATTAAATTTATACATTTTGTTTTATGATGGGCACAAAGTAATTCTTAAAAGATTCATTAGATCTCTGTTAATTATATTACCTTCCACCACCTGACTCTCAATGGCCCTCCTTAGGCTCATCTATTTTTTCTGACAGTCCACATTCAACTACTGATTGTGTCTCTTCTTCCAAGAATCTTGGCTTTGTTCATCCACTCCTGAGAATGCCTTTCTTCCTATTTCTGTCTTTTGTAATTTCTGACTATATTTTACTTACAGTCAACTTATTCACTTTTTGTGCAGTACTTATTCACTAATTATATTTTGTTGTTCGTTGTTTATTTTCCAATATTTCAATGCCTAGAATAATAGTTGGCATGGAGTAAGTATATACTAAGAATCTACTGAATCAACAGACAAAGGTACTTATCAAAACAAATGTAAGTATTATAGTAAGATTCTCTATTTATGATGAATTTAAAAACATAAACATTTATATTTTAAAGTATAGGTTGGCACTTCCTCTTAATCTTGTGCTATTTTGACAAAGTTGAATGAATTAAGAGATAATGTGATATCTTGAATCATTCAAAAAAATTTTAACATCCAGGCTGAAAGAATTCCAGCATGAAGGTGCAATTTTCTCATATAAAATGTTGCTTATTATACAACATTTATAATCTAACAAAACACATTTTCCTGGTATGCTAATGCATTATGCAAACCCTCTCGTGATTTTGTCACAGAATTTTAAAAGTTTCAATTAAGTGAAACAGACCTTAACCAGCTTTGAATGAATTTTCTAATGAGAACAGATTTTATATTCCAAAGTAGTTGTTTTTAATATTAACTTATATTTATATAGGTTGGAATCAGTTATTTTGTCCTTTGACCTAGCTTTCCTTCATGCATTCCTCTCTTTGGGTATATCTCAAATACAGCAAAAAAGAAAAGGGATAAGTAACCATGTGTACATATGTGTATATGTACATATAAACACACATATATTTATGTATCTGCATGTATATACATACATACATGATTATATATTATTGGAAAGCACAGAAATTCTTGTATCCACTTTCTATTATTTGGGGGAGATACTGGGGATTGAACCCAGGGACACTTAAACAACTGAGCCATATCCCCAGCCCATTTTTTAAAATTTTATTCACAGACAGGGTCTTACTGAGTTGCTTAGGGCCTAGATAAGTTGCTGAGGCTGGCTCTGAACTCGTGATCCTCCTACTTCAACCTCCTAAGGCAAGGGGAATACATACTTTTCTAGCCTGGAAAGAAAGGGTGAAAAAGGCTAATCAAGGATCAAACCTGAAATATATAAGGCACTTAGTATTTATGGAATAAGTAATTCCATTGAAAACACAGTTATCCCTGATGTAAACTACTACATAACCTTTAATAAGAGAGCATGGTGATTATTTAACCAAATAGCTGCATAGTTACAGATATCTTAACAACTGTCTAATCAACACACCACAAAGCAACCCAGTGTGTGATTAGTTCAAGTATATTCACCTTGATGAAACCTTATGGTGGATATATGAGTGACCAGGCATTTATTCATGATATTTAAGCATAGGCACATCTCCCAAACAAAACAAGAGATTAATAAAATGTCCTTGTATATCTGAATGTCTCAAAAAGGAACTCACAAATTATTGGAAAAAATAGTTGTTATTCATACGTAATGAAAAGAATTCCAACTAACAATTATTTACTGATCATTTTCTATATTTGTGTAGACATATGTTAAAGATATTGAAATTGCTACAACTAGAAGTAATAAGAGGTAAATGTACAGTGATTTGTGCTTCCCCTTAACTTCCCTTTTAATCCTTAAAGGGAAGAAAGACCTACAAAGTCAACACAAAGGAAGAATGATAGAACAAATTTTCAATTAGGTAGCTCAAGACATAAGAAACATGCTATGAAATATCAGGGGCTGGGAATCCATTAGGAAACAAAGTCAAAAATCTTGCTTTCATAACCTCACAATCTGAGATCTATGTTGAAATAGGTACAATTATGATGTTTAGATTTATGAATCAAGCTACTAATAAAGTATGTTTTTAAAGAAATACATCAGTGGCCAAGGTATTTGTGTGTTCTTTTCATAGAAGTTATTGAATGAGCTTTAACATTTCATGCAAAACTTTGGAACACTCTCCAATATCTTCGAGCAAAATTCAACTTCGTTCTGTAGTTGTGGCCAGTGCCTAGCACAGAGCTTGCCACACTGTTTGGGGAGTTATGTGCTTGTATATTATATGTATATACAAATAAAGTTGTATATTCCTTAATATTTTCAAAATGTGTATGATTCCATCAGATCCCCCAGCAAACTCAGTGAAATTGCAGGGTAGAATTTGTTTCCTCCCATTGTACAGTGTCTATGAGATTGAATGATACAATTGCCCTGTGTGCCAGATGAGGAAACAGTATCAGTGAGAGATGTGACTTCTGCAGACCACATAACTAAGACTTGAATTTCAAGATCAGTGTTCTCTCTAAAATAATTAAAAGATAGGCCTATTGAGCTATTCCTGAGTGTCTTTAGAGTCTCTTAAATATATGGATAGTCAATCATCTTTGACTTTCTCAATCATTGGTGAAATGTGCTTCTTTTTTTCCCTCTCTCTTCCGTTTACCATAAGATGGAAAAGACCTTCAGACATAATCAATATTATAATTAGAATAAAATAGCATTTATTATATGCAAATATTTTGCTACAAAACAGTGTCTGCTTTTAAAAGTTCATTGCTAGCCAAAAAAAACTCAGCTCTATCACAGGAAAGGGAATAGAGGCCATTTGTCATTTCCAATCCTGCACCCATGGCATCCCATTATACTTACAGAAGGTTTCTCTATACTTCTTAAATTCTTTTTTTTTTAATTAATTTTTTCAGTGTCTTACTAGGTTTTTATTATTATTTTTAAGTACACTATAACAGTGGAATGCATTACAATTCTTATTACACATATAGAGTGCAATTTTTCGTATCTCTGTATGTAAAGTATGTTCACACCAATCAGAAAATGCAAGTCCCTACTGTGGTGAGCTAGTGAAAGCCAACTGTCCGACAGGGAAAGGAACCATGGCCAGTATTTGTAGGCTCCAGTAACTGAACCCTGAACAACTGACTTTAAGGTAGACATTTTAATAACATCACCTACTAAATCACAATCCGCAGAGTATGGCACATGGCATGTAGCACTCCTGACTCAATTCCTGGCACACATTAATGCATCAATAAGTGACACCTCTGAATAAAGGCCAGTTATAGATAGACATGAAAATGTGCAAGATAAATAGTTTTCAAATTTAATGATAGAAACGGATCTATTATTATTATTATTATTATTATTACTACTACTACTACTACTACAACTAAAAAGCATTTTTAACAAGTTTGGTTTTTAAAGCAAGTTATTTTCTGGGCAATATACCCAAGTCCTATTGAAGGAATTCTGGTATTACGTCAGTTATCTTGTGTACTGTTATATGTCAACATTCCAAAAAACTTTAACAGAAATTAACAGCAACTACAATTAGATCCCAACATTTCTGGCACTAGAAGCAGTTTCTCTCTAAAGCAAATGGGATTACTGGGCTGACTCTCTTGATCTGGGGGGGGAAAAAAACCATCTCCTCACCTCCTTCTCCCACATCCCGTGTTTCCATCCCCTCTTCCCCAAGCACGTATATTCTGACCATTTGAGTGGAAAGTTCAAAGAAAGCCACACAGCTACACCCACTCAGCGCTCCTAGGGGTGGAAGAGCAAAGTTCTAGGGCAGAGCCTTCCTTCCCAGAGCCTGGCGATGCAGTCGCTCTCGGATACCTGCTCCACTAAGCGCCGCGTCTGAAGATCTGCTGCCACGGAACAGTTGCGTCTCCATCTGGCTGTCAACCCACCCGAGCTTTCTTCTCCTCCTCCACCACCACCTTCCTGCCTTCCCCCTCCTCCCCCTCCTTTCCGTCTTCCCTCTCCACCCCCGCCCCCAATCTCCTCCTCTTTTTCTCACTACAAGCGGTTGCTGATGCTGAAGCTGAGCGTCACTTCGGCTCCCACGGCAGACATGGCGACATTGACAGTGGTCCAGCCGCTTACTCTGGACAGAGGTAAGGGAGCGGCTCGCCCGCCAGGCCACTGCGCCCCCTCTGCTGCCGCCTCTGCCCCTGACAACTCCCACCGGGACAGCAGGACGCGCTCGGGCAGGGCGAGCAGGAAGAGCGAGGACACCCAAGAAGGCATTCGCGCCTAGAGCGGGATACTTTCTTCCCCTTTTTCTCCCCGCCTTGTCCCTGCTGCCCCTTCGTGCTTTACTCGCCCGGGCGAGGGGTGCTGGTCCGGTTCTGAAGCCCCTGCCGCCACTCCCAGCCCCTCACTGGGTCGCCTCCCGGCCGCGGGCTTTGTTGGAGTGGATGAGCGGGGACCGCTAGGCGCCCGGGGCTTGGGGTTGGAGAGGAGCAGAGAGGAAGCTCGCTTGGCCCGAGAGCAGAAAGACTGGCAAGGGAGTCGCCTGCCAACCTGCACGGTCAGGCGGCCCAAGAGAAAGGAAGTTTGTCCCTGCGTAGGAGGACTAGGGTTGGTCCAGCGGCTGGTGCCCAGGAGGCCGCCCAGAGGCGGTCAGGGCGCTCCTGTGGGGTGGCCAAGCGCCCAGCGACTGTGCTGCCGCGGCAGGGAGCTGCCCTCTGCTGAAAGGGCAACGCGGAGTGCGGGCAGCCGTGCCCGGGTCCTGACGCCGCATCGCGGCAGCAGAGCCCAGCTCTTCCCAGCCTCGCGTCCGGACTGCGCTGGGGGTCGCGTTGCTCTCTCCTCCTGCAGCTCCAGAGTGGTAGCAACTCTGTTTCTCACATCCCAGCCAACCTTGTTCTCGCCCAGCTAGGTGCAGCCACGGTGTCCCTAGGCACGGGGACAAAGCACAGTTTGGGTTAAATTTTAACTTCTGACCTGCGACCCCAAGCTTTCTGCCCTCTGACTTAAATGGGGAAACAGTGTTTGTTTCCTCCCCAAGACCTCCGCCAGCCCAGGGATGGGTGATCCGCTGGGATCAGGGCCTCTCTGGTGCACCCATGCGGGCTTATACCTGTACCTATGTGATCGCGTTTCCTTTCTGGCTTGCGACGTCCAGTTATGAAGGCGCTCGAGTCCCATGGCTCTGCAGAGAGAGGGCACCCACTAGTCCCTGTCCGCAGCGGCCGGATTTAGGACCCGGGGCGGCCATTTGGAAATGATGTGTTCAGAGGCAAATGATTTAGTCTATGGCCTTCTAAAATTTTTCTTTCTAACGGATAAAACTGGACAGTGGGGCAAAGCAAAAGAGCATACTTGCAATGAGTACAATGCAAAAGTCAGTGAACTCAGTTTGAGGTTTTTAATTTGGAGAGATAGTGGATGTCTTTAACTCAATCAGCCGGCGCCAGATGTTATGTGGTGCCCATAGCAACCTTACTTGGGATAAGAGTTTAAAAATTTATTTTAAATGATAAAAGATTGATTTTATGTTGGAAAATGTTGATTCACAACGTAACAAATTAGAAATAGTTAAGAGCTCAGAAATCCATTGTATAATCCATGATTTCAGCCCCAATATCATCCTCTGCACTAAGCAGGATAGATCCATTGCCAGTAAGAGCCAGATGGCAAGCTATTAGAAACTGTGGATTTCCCAAGTATTTCTATTTTAATGTGATGGGCGCTTATATTGTCCCATTACTAAATTACAGTCATTAAACATTCTAAGTAAAACAACTACCTTTGGATCAAACTCTCCACAAAGATTTTATTCCTGAGCAATTTTATATCCGCTTTTTACTACTACTAATAAAGATATTTCACTTCTGGAGGATTTATCTTAGCCTTTACATGCCTCAGCATGTACTAAGAAGTGGTACTGAATAGATATGGATTTATTCTAAAGTTTGTTCTTGTTCATGTTCAAATTGTACCTGTTCTTCTTGGTGTGATTGGGTCCATGCATGAGCTCAGAAAGGAACTGGGTTAGATTATGCCTAGATCTGAATACAATCACCAGCAGTCCACAGGATCTGTAACCTACTAGGAATGATGGGCTATTGTTATCACTGCTGCACATGTTCAATATAAACAAGTATTTTTCTATCACATCATGATAATACATTAATGATCAATTAATTGATTCATTTCATCATTAAATTCATGGAATAAAGGATCCTAGAACTTTCCCTTTTGGAAAGTGTGTGTTAAAAGAAGCAGCCCAATACTACTTGTTTAGTTCCCAGTTGCAAATCTGGTACTCAACTTTGGATGAATCAGTTAACCTCTTTAGACATCAGTTTCCCTCTGTGCCACATCAGGAGTTTAGACTAAATGATTCTGACACTGTGCAGCTTTAGCAGTCTATAATTCAACTAATTAAAGTTAAGACTCTGTTTGGTCACCTACTGGGAGATTTTCCAAATCATTCCTCTCCCAGGCTGCTTTGGTACCCTTTGAAGTGCTCTAAATTTCCCCACTGCTTTGGTTTCATGGAAGCTTTTATCACACTCTTATTGCATTTGTCTCCCCAGTGGGTGGAGCTCCTCAAGGGAAGAGTTCATTTCTGAATTCATCTTTGAATTCTCAATGCCTGTCATCATCCCTGACATGGTAGGATTTTTTAAAAAGTCTGTTTGTACAAATAAACAAAAGACAGCAGTAAGTCAAGCACTGTTAAATATAGGGATTTAGTGGTGAACTGAGGTATAGTTCATAGAGTCTTATTTTGGCTCTGTAAAGGATGATAAAGATAACACATACTGATGCTTTTTAACTGCTTTTTTCCCCTATGCACACAATAGATTCTCAGCAATAATAGTAACTCACCAAGGCTATGTTTTTTAACCAAGATTTATGATAGGTGGGCATAGGGAAGGAAGGGAAGAAGGTGCTTCACAAAGCCTCCCCAGGGCATCTAGGTGAGTCTGAAAACAATCCATAATTTTACAGCTGCTGATTCTTCTCCAGAATCTTCATTTTACAAATGGAGAACATAAAACAATGATGACAAGATGTTTTCAAAATTACTCTACCACATAGTTGGAGATTTTAAGATAAAATATAGTTTTTTCTTGTTCTGAGTCCTTTGGTATCCTAAAGTAGAATCATAAACACGTGGAATCTTCAGAGCAAGGTCTAAACAAGCAAATCAAAACTATGGATCAAAATTAAGATTAAGTCCTCCTAGAATTCAGAAGATAACATCTTAAAGTAGGAAGCTCAGAAGTCCTTGGATCCCCTCTGGGAAGCAGAGAGACCTGGTCTAGACTAGGCTCCAAAAGGCTGAACAGGTGATTTAGGGCTTTCATGGCTCTGAGTGTATTCCAAATTCTTTTCCATCTGCTACTAAATTGTTGGATTAGACTGACTCTGACCAGGGTAGGTTCCTTTTCCCTCTGGTCCCAGTCCATGATATTTGTCATTTACTTATTGAGTGCCTATTATATAAACAGACCCTACTGTGGGATTGGTGTGCATTGAGGAACTAAACAGGTATAATTTTAATCTTTGTAAATTAGGGCCTATTGCAGGAGAGAGATTATAAAATACATCCACATACAAGCAAACAACTCATTCATTCATTCACTATTCATTTATCATCTATTAAATGCAAGGTACTATGGGAATACCAGAAATGACGTTTCTTGCTTTAAGAGTCTAGTGGGGAAGACAAATAACAAATAAGATATTATTATCTAATTTAACAAATAAGTAACGAGTGCCAGACTTCTGCCAAATATTGTTTTAATCACTGTGGTGGTGCCAATGAACAAAACAGATAAAATCTAATGGAGAAGAACACATTCAAAGACAATTATAAGTGCTGGGGAGAAAGAAGAAAACTGGATAAAGGAGAATTATGGGGGCTGTTGTTTTAGATGAAGTCATCAAGAAAGGTTCTACTGAGTTGGTGACATTTGAGAAGAGCCTTGAAAGAATGAAGAAGTGAACTTTGCAGATGTTTGGGGAAATGTGCTCAAAATGAACTCACATGGGCATGCGGGGAACATCCAGGAAACTAGTGTGAGGGAAGAGTGGCATGAGAGGAGATGCAGGGAGATGGTAACTGGGCTCATGATGATGGTACTCATAATTAAGATCTTAGACTAGTTGAGAATACAAAGTGTTGTAAAAAAAATAAACATGCCATTGAGATATAGAATAATAGGGGAGGACCTGATTGATGTTGGTCAAAGAATGCTCACTGAGAAAGTGAAATGTAAACAGTTTGTAGGGTGGTAACAGGATTCTTAGAAAAAGCATTCAAAGAGAAGAAAGTAGGAATAAAAACAGCTCCACATTTACAACTTGGCTAACAACTGGTTAATATGTCTAAAGTCCAGAAAATAATCAAAAATTAAAATTACCAAGAAATAATTACCCTCTAAGTATGTATCCTGGGGTAGAAATGTGGTTATATATGCCAAGGAAATCTACAGATCAGCTTTCCCTTCTTTTTATTGCTAGGCTAAAACATCATATATTATAATTAGATTTTCAAAGATATACTGAGCACTGTAATTTACATGTCACTGTGCATAAATCTGCATGTTGAATCCAAGTGGTCATAAGATGAGATCTATTCATTTTTGGTCTCATATTTCATGATAGATAGTAGTGTAGGAAGTAGCACATATAATTTACCCTCTTGGCCAAGTGAAGATGCTGATAAGGAGATTAGTGTGGCATTCTCTTCCAGATTTTAAAACGTGCACAGCAGCTCTTCCCAACACCGAGAGGCTGGTTTGCCCAGATTTTAATCTCTGAAACCAGGAATGACCTTCAGTTAAACCAGAGGCAACAAAGCAGAGTACAATCTGGATACTTAATACCTTCCTTTAAAATGACATAGAAATCCTTCATTGTATGAAAGAAAGGTTTTAGTCACTTTCCTCGGTAACACCAACTCTACTTTCCATCTCAAGGTCATAAAGGATAATATAAAAGAATTTTTCAAAATTTCACTTTTGTTGAACATCCCTCATAATTAAACCAAATGGATTAAAAAAATCCAGTGTCAAAAAAGGGATAATTAAAACATTTCTATGTGTTAATTACTGTTATGAAATTTAAAATATTTGATATATGATGACATGATCAGTTGGTTACATTCTGTAATTAAATGCTTATACAAGATAAAATGTTGACATTATTGTCATCTAAGTTTTCTGTGAGTTAAATTCAATTTGGGTAACTTGCAAAATGTAAACAGAAATCTTTACTTCTTGGATTCTTTAAATTGTAATTTAAAATATTGATTAAACTCATCTTTTAGTATGCTTTGTCTTTTTTAAAAAATATCAGCCTTTGGTCCTTTAACAATTTTAATGTAAAACCAAGACCTTTTATTTTGTGCATTTCAAACTTGTGGGGAAAAAAAACATGAGAACAAAAATGGAATGCCAATGAGAATCCCATGAGTGCCACACTTTCCATAAAATTTGTGATACATTAAAATTTTTCTTTTTCCTTTCCACTTTTCAAAGCATGCAGAGCTTATTACTTCATGTATCTTCCAATTCAAGCCTTGGGCAGCCTATAGCTTTTTTAATCAGCTCTATTCACCAGTTTTTATAAAATCTGTGTTTGCCTGAAAATTGCTTTTGCTCATAGCTGAAAAAAACTTGCCCCTTCTCTTGTTCCTCATTATTTTTTATGTTTTATTATTTGACATGAAAAATGTTAAGAAGGAAGGAAAATAAAAATTATGGTTTTCTTTTTATGTTGTTCTAAAGACATGTACCATGGTGGTCTTCACTGGGGAGGAATAAGAGAGGGACTGATGATGTCTTACACCTCTTGTGCTAAAGGTTTCCCACATCAGCACCCAGATATGTTTTAGTTCACAAACTTTAACTATTTGCTTGCTTTCTCATATTTTCTGGAGGCTCCAATAAATATCTTTAAAAATATTTTTATTGAATTTTTTTCCAGATCAATTTGTGCTATATATTTAAAGAACGCTCTCTAAGAATCAAAAATTTGTCACCACATCCATCTTTTATTTTTTGTTTGGTAATGGCAAGTTGCCAAGAGAATGACTCAAAACATACATCTTTTACTTAAGGATAGCTTTATACATAGTTCTAAAATTTAGAATAAATACAGAAATTAATGAAAGAGCTTCCAGAAAAAGAAAAAAAAGTAATTTAGTGAATTCTTCTAATTTGCTCCAAGACCCAAGATATATTTGGTGTGCTCCAGTCATTTATGAAATTAATATTTTTACTTCTGAAGTATTTTTTTTCAGGAATCACAACAGGAGACTAGCTATTTAGAAGGGGAAAGGGAACATAAAATAGAGAAAAACCAAATGGGAAAATGTACTGGGTGTTCAGCATGGTATTATATGCGCAAAACCGGTGTCTCTTGGAGAGAATTCTTTTTTTTTTTTTTTTAAGTTTTGACATCTGTCTATTAGAATCTATCAAATCAAAGACCTAGTTGAATTTGTTTATGGAGAGCCCACTGCATTTTGTGGCACATAGTAGTCATGGTCTTCCTATTTGTTGATTGTTTAATAAATGAATGAAATAAAAGTGACTTAGCTGACTATCATCAAATATTGCTAATGCTAAAAAAATAACTTAAAGGCTGGATGTGGTGGTATAGGCCTATAATCCTAGCTACTCAGCAGGATGAAGCAGGAGAATTGCAAGTTCAAGCCCAGCCTAGGAAACTTTTCGAAATCCTGTCTCAAAATAAATGTTAAAAGGGCTGAGAATGTAGCTCAGTGGTAGAGCACTTGCCTGGCATGAACAAGACAGAAGATTCAATCCCCAAGATGGGGGTAGGGATTGATTGTGGGAGGAATCCTTTCAACCTAAAATAATGTAAGAATGGCTGCTACCTTAGGTTGTCTGTGTGTGTGTGTGTGTGTGTGTGTGTGTGTGTGTAGCAGAGCAAGGGGTGTGTTCTCCAGGACTAGGAAAGGATGTGAGTGTTGGTGTTACTCTTCATATCCCTGTATCCATTACTTGCATTTATTTTGAATTAAGCCAAACAGCTAAAGTTGGAATACAACTGAAAGATTTTTTTTTTTAATGTGGGGAGGAGGCTACAGAATAGCTCGCCCCCATCCTCAACCCACACAAAAGAAACTGCATAGTTTATTTAAAAAAAAAACACACACAAATCAATGAATGGTCAACTCTGACCTGATAAACAAATTTAAATGGATTTAATTTGAAATCACTCTGTATGTGAAATAATCTTCAAAAATCACAGATTACCACCAATGCTTTATATCTGATCCATGTGATAGTTTTATATGATTTGAGTTTTCCTAGGTACTATGCTGAGTTTGATGACTTACCTAATAAAAATAAATATGCCCAAAGACCACTTTTTAAAAAATTGCTATTATGAGAGCAGAATGCATTACAGTTCATATTACACATATACTGGACGATTTTTTATATCTCTGGTTTTACATAAAATAGAGTCACACCATTCATGTTTTCATACATGTACTTAGGGTAATGATGTCCATCTCATTCCACTATCTTTCCTACCCTCATACCCACTCCTTTCCTCTCCCTCCCTTTTGCCCTATCTAGAGTTCATCTAATCCTCCCATGCCCCCTCCGGAACCACATTATGAATCAGCATCCTTAAATCAGAGAAAACATTCAGCATTTGGTTTTGGGGGATTGGCTAACTTCACTTAGCATTCTATTCTCCAGTGCCATCCATTTACCTGCAAATGCTGTGATTTTATTCTCTTTTAATGCTGAATACTTTCCATCGTGTATATATACCACGTTTTCTTTATCCATTCATCTACTGAAGGGCATCTAGGTTGCTTCCACAGTTTGGCTATTGTGAATTGTGCTGCTATAAACATTGATGTGGTTGTGTTCCTGTAGTATGCTGTTTTTAAGTCCTTTTGGGAATGGACTGAAGAGTGGGATGGCTGGGTCAAATGGTAGTTCCATTCCCAGTTTTCCAAGAAATCTCCATACAGCTTTCCATATTGCCTGCACCAATTTGCAGTCCCACCAGCAATGTATGAGTGTGCCTTTTCCCCCACATCCTCACCAACACTTATTGTTGTTGTATTCATAATAGCTGCCATTCTGACTGGAGTGAGATGAAATCTTAGAGTAGTTTTGGTTTGTATTTCTCTAATTGCTAGAGATGTTAAACATTTTTTCATATATTTGTTGACTGATTGTATATCTTCTCCTGAAAAGTGTCTGTTCAGTTCCTAGGCCCATTTATTGATTGGGTTATTTGTTTTTTTTCTTTTTTTTTTGGTGTTAAGATTTCAAAGACCACTTCTAAAAAATATTTTGTGGGATTCAAACTTATTTTGAACTTGGATATCTGTTTCGAATTATTTTGAACTTAGATATCTGTCTTGAATAGAAAACTAGAACTTCTAATTTAACCAGATGGTAAGTTATCCTAGAAACACTGTAGTTATTTCAAGTCTACCTGGTTCTAGTCTTTATTTGCCTAATGAGGTGATAGTTATATTTTAGGATAGGATCCCTTCAATTTTTTTTTAATTAAAGAATCATATTTACCAAAAAAAGAATAGAAAAATGGGAGTCACAGAATGTTCATAAGATTTAAATCTCCACAATAGATGGAAGGAGGGAGAAAGCCAAGAGACAGCTGACTGTACTGAACACTAATTTAAAGAATTGTGGAATATAGTTGAGGGACTGCTAAAAGTGATTTTTTAGGAAAATTGGGGAACAGCAGTAGCTGCTGATAGACAAATGACTTGGCATCCACATAATAATAATAATAATAATAATAATAATAATAATAATAAATGTTTTAGGAAATGATAAACCAATCTATTAGCTGTTGCCTTCCGACAGAAAAACACAAGTCATGTTACTAAAAGAATGGGATATTGGCACTTATTAAGGAAAGTGATGATTACAGAAAGTACATGTTATCACAGAGAACAGGTCTCACCGACTTTCAGGTGCCATACTGTACATTCAGGAAACCCCAAATATTGCGGAGCCTTCTTGAGATGTGGAGATCTGGGAGGTGGGTTTCTAATGGTTGAGATGCTGCTACAAGAATGTTGAGTTCTTTGTCTATTCAACATTGTTACCAAAATTTTGGATGAGCACCACAGATTATATCTTAATCAGATTTACTGGTGGCATATAGAATAAGGAAAAACAGCAAAGATCTTGGCCAACCGAATCAGTATTTAAAACTATACCTTATTTGAATGGCAGGTTACAATAAAAAGATAAAATGCAATGGAAATAAATGTAGTCTTCATTTATTAGATGGAATCACATTAAAATGTGATTAGATTCATTTTGATGGCACAACTATGACTGGGATAATTTAGTTTAGGGGAATTTGATTTGGAAAGTATTTGAGGATTTCACTTAAATGCAAAGTGAATACTGTGATAAAATTACCAAAATATAAAATCATTAATCTCTTTAAAATTAAATATAAAACTATTTAACCCGAATAACGTAATAAAATACTAAACTAGAAGAGATTATTATTTTTTAAATGGTAGTATTCAAAATTAGAAATCATTCTGCATTGGCACATAAATCATATTAATGTTTTAAAACATGATGGAAAAAAAAACTGCTAAATTCACAGTGAGAAAAATATTTTCTCAACTGAGACTCCATTGGTAATTTGGGCCCTAAACTCATTTGTCACATAGGAGGTTGAGCATGTTTGATTCCCAGGCACCGAATGCCTGCATAAATTCCACTAATCCTATCATTGTGCTAACTGATAATATCAGATGAAAGTCCAGATTCCCCCTTTGGAGGCAGTATTATACCACCCAGCAGAGAACCATTAATTTCCAAGAAAATGGAATAGTTCAACATTAGGAAATATTTTACTATAATTCTTTATATTAACAGATTAATTATATAAAACCGTATCATCTCAGTATATATTGATAAAGGCGGATGACATAAAGCTAACATTCACTTGTGATTTCAAAACACATAACATTTATGAGCCTGTAAGTAGAGAGATTCCTTAACAAGACAAACTCTAGTCCTCAGAGGCCAATGTCAAATGTTACATTTAGAGAAGAAAAACAAAACAGTTTGCTTTAGCTCAAGAGTAGTACAAAAACATTTTAAGATAAAAATAAGTAATAAAATGGAACCGTCAAAATTATCATCTTCAGAGTATTCAGTTATCCTCTGAAAAAGCTAATAGAGACAAAAGTGAGTTTCCTAATGGGGTACAATCACTGAAGTGTACTGAAGTGAAATCAATAATCCTATGCCCAAATAATATCTAAATAATAATCTTTTATCCAAATGTTAAGAAAATTTATGGAAAACTTATAAATAAAACCAAAAAATAACAAAAATGTTGGAATAAAAAAGCTGCAATTAATATTTTTGAATGCTAATTATGTGTAATACCTACCATATATTTAGAGATGGGGATATAGAAGCAAACAAAATAGACAAATTCTCTGTTAGTGCTTATGTTCCCGTCAGAATAGACAGACAAACATTTAAACAGGTAAATAAATAGTATGACTCCAGAGAACAATAAGTGCAGAAAAGAAAAACACACAGTGAAATGGGACTGAGCGCTCTTACAGGTGAGATCATGGAAGGGCTCCCTAAGAAGGTAACATTAGAACAGAGGCAGCTGTGCCAAGATCCAGGTGAAGAGCATTTTGAGAAAAGGAGCAATCAAGTGCAAAGATGATAATCACGGTGAGTTCAAGCAATGGACTATAGAATTCAGAACATAGAAAACAAGGAGGGAATGGATCAGAAGTATTGAGTGGTAGTCAGGTGGTAATACCTGTTTTACAAGATTCAGTGAGATAACGGATGGTAACTACTGCACCCTGTAAAATGACATCCTAATACTATTTTCTTCTGGTTGTTATTGTATTCTGCATCACCTATAGAATATTGTCTTATTTGGAAGGTCACATGGTACTTAAAAGCTTGCACTCCAGAGCTATTTCGCCTGGGTTTGAATTTTGGCTTTTCTGTTATTAGCTCTTCAACATCCATAAAAGCAATGTGATTATTTTGAGTCTCAGTTTTCTTACCTGTAAAATGGCAAATAGAAAAAATTACACTAAGACTAAGAGTTGCTGATTCAAATGAATTAATATGCATTGAGTACTCAGAGAAGGTCTGACACATAGTAACCACTAAGCGTGATGATTACTTCTTCCCCGAGTCCTTGATGTCTTCCATATTAGAGGCAGAGACACAGAATGTTTGCTTCTTTCAGGCTGAACAAAGAGGCAGGTCCATACGTATTTGGGGTTCTTCCAGAAATAGGAAGCATTTTTGAAAATGCCTGGGGTTCAAAACATTTTCGTGTATATTCACCTAATTTGTCAACCTACATTTCCTCCAAACACATATTTCTTGATGCTTCAATAGCACTTTTTAATAATTTTATGAGAAAAGTTATTATAGAAGGTTGAAGTTATTTTTTTATAGGACTGTCACCCTTAAAAACATAAGTTTTTTTTTTTTAAATTTATCTTTGAATGCCCATTGCCTATCACAATGCTTGTAAGATAAGTATTCAAATATTCACTGAATGAATTTGTGGTTTGTCTCAAATATGGCATCATTTCAGGAGGTAAAACAAGTAACTGAGCACAGGACATAAGGGGACACATTTTTATTAAAGAAAAATATTCTCACATTTATGATGTTCAAAATTAGAATCAGTATATTCTGGGAATTAGTAAACATCTTATCATAAAAATTGTATAGGCAAAATGTGAATAATAAATTGTAAAATTTGTTGTGAAGCTAACTTTTAAGATTTAGTCATTGTGCCAGACAAGGTGGCACACACCTATATCCCAGCTGCTCCGGAGGCTAAGGCAGGAAGATTTTGAGTTCAAAACCAGCTTCAGCAATGGTGAGGTACTAAGCAACTCAGTGAGACCTTGTCTCTAAATAAAATACAAAATAGGGGGCTGGGGATGTGACTCAGTGGTTGAGTACCCTTGGGTTCAATCCCCAGTACCAAAAAAAAATTGTAATTGTAATTGTTTAGGAAAATAATTAGAGTTTGTGTAGATCTTCTGTGGTCTTTCTTAATATAAGCTAATCATACAGCTATCAAAAGTGTACTACTAAATAATTAATAGGAAAATACAACCAAGAGTGATTTAGAGTTCTCTCTCTCTCTCCCTTTCTCTCTCTCTCTCTCTCTCTCTCTCTCTCTCCTGTTTAATTGTAAAGCATCACATGATGCTGAGGGAGGCAAACATGTGACAGAGGGAGGGAGGAGCTCCAGATGGCTGGACCCCTATTTAGTCTATCTTTGCCTTGTCCTTGCTATATGACCTTGACCTGTTACTATCTGTTTCCTATAACATCACCACATTCATAGTAAGTGCTCAGTAGTGATTGGTTAGCTCCATCCTCTTCTCCCCAGGGGCATGCATTTTTCCCAGACAAATATGAATTTGAGTTGCAATTCTGTCACTTACTATCTATGAAAACTTAGAATATTGCTTACTCTCTCCACATGTTATTTCTTTCATACTTTTATAGAAATAACACCCACTATGCATGGTGATGTATTTCTTTTATTCTTAGCTATTCAAGGAGAAGCAAGAGAGATTACTATGTGCCAGGTGCCAAGTCAAGGGCTATGGATAGAGGTTGTAGTCAGCTTTTTTGTAGCTGTGACCAAAAAAAAAAAGCTGACAAGAACAATTTGAGAGCAGGAAAAGTTTATTTGGCACTCCTGGTTTCAAAGGTCTCAGTCCAAAGAAGGCCAGCTCCCTTGCTCTGGGCCACATGTGAGGCCGAAGAACATCATGGTGGAAAGGCATGGTGGAGGAAATAGCTCAGGAAGCAGAAAGATCTCTATTCACCAGGGACAAAATAAAAATCCCAAAGGCACTTTCCCAATGACCCACCTCCTCTAGGCACAACCTACCTACAGTTACCACCCAATTAATCCAGTCAAGTGGATTAACGCACAGATTAGGCTAAGGTTCTCATAACCCAATCATTGAATCTCTAAACTTTCTTGCATTCTTTTTTTAAAATTAAATATTTATTTTTTAGTTGTAGTTGGACACAATATCTTTATTTTATTTTTGTCTTTATATGGTGCTGAGGGTCAAACCCAGGGCCTTGCACATGCGAGGTGAGCACTCTACCGCTGAACCACAACCCCAGCCCTTTCTTGCATTTCTTTTGGGGAACACCATATGTCCAAACCATAACAATGGAGCTAACAGTCTAGAGAAGAAGAAAGACATTAAGCAGGTAACTTAGGACATTTTTAATATTAGGAAAAAACCTTACTCACAGTGGACATTCACTACATACCAGGCATTTTGCTAAGTGTTCTTTATGTTTCATTTTCATTAGTCCTCAAAGCAAATCTATAATATGTAGATACTATTGTTATTTTGTAGAGTTAGGAATTGAGGCATAAACAGTCTAAATAAAGGCGATTGCGTGTTGATTCTTGAGACCTGCGGCTTAAGCACTGGGCTTCAGTGTCAAGAGCAGGTGCATTGGTCTATAACATATCCTGAGGAACCTGAAGTTGGAAGAAACAGTAGAGGCAGAAACATTTGCAAAGACTTCAAAGAGCAGACTTGAGGGTGGGTACACATTAGGAGAGCATGCTGCCTTAGGATAGTGCTTAAAAAGGAATGTATAATGATTAATTAAATCATGTATTTTGAAATTTTAGCACAATTATGGGGAAATAGCTAGTGTTATGTAAATGGTTTTGCTTATTACCTATAGTGGCTATTAGGGTCTTCATCCTAAAGGTGAAAAAAATCCATAGATAGAATTATAGGAAAATACCAGCAGTATTCTGTTCCTTCTTCCTAGGCAGTGCCTGTGAACTGAGAGATAATGACTGTGACCTTCAGATTACCTTTCAGTGATCTGTAATGCACAGAAAAAACTTCTTCTTAGACCTGGAATTTTGACAGGCTACTATTAACGGAGTGAAAATTGGTAATAGTGCCCCCAAAGCCTGTTCCCTGCAGTCTTTGCCTCCAAGTAAGAAGAGGGAAGAGGTATAGGAATGCAACACAACCTGAATTTCAGGCTTAAGGAGAAAATTGCGACATCTTTTTTCCATCAAGATTAGTTCTAAATGCCCTGAAGTGCATAAACACACTCTGCTTACCCATCATCATTAAAATACATGCCTTGGGGTTTTAGTATGGATTTCAGTGGCCCAAGTAAAACATTTGTCTAGCATTAAATGTGGAAGAGATGTTCCACCTAAGTAACACAGATATCTGAAGCTTACATCTTTAGAACAATTTTTTAACCATTTTAAACCTGTGCATGTAGAATTTATTGCTTTTCTTTCTGCAGTACAGCATATGTTCTCCAAAAAAGGGGTATTTTTGGTAAATGAATAGTAAAATATAACACAAATAAGCTTAATGTGTGTTACTGAAGGAATGCTGAGATATTTCCTTTGATAGCTCAAGGAGAAGTTTTTACATGACTCCAGCTTCTATTTAGTTAGTTAAGGTTGATAGACATATGCCTCTGGATATGCCTCTACAGCCACAAAGATATTGATTTGGATGTCACCCATTTTCCAAATGCTGCCAGTTTGGCATCCAAGTGATTACTCACCAATAGGAAAAATGTTAAGATGAATATGTTACAGATTGAAAATTTTCTTCCCCCTAAAATGCATATGTTGAAGTTGTAATCTCACAATGTGAGGTACTTAAAGGTGGGGTTTTGAGGAGGTAATAAAGTTTGGATGCGATGAGAAGGGTCGGGCCCCCATGATTATCCTTATATTACAAGAGGAAGAGAGACGTACTCTTCCTTTTGCTCTTCCCCTCCCCTTTCTTTCTCTCTCTGCCATGTGAGGACAAAATCAGATGGCTTCCATCCATAAACCACAAGAGGGCCATCACCAAGCCAAATGTGTTGGCAACTTGGTCTTGGAAGTCCCAGACTCTAGAACTATGAGAAATAAGTCTCCACTGTTTAAGGTACTAAGTGTATGGTGCTTTGTCTGTCTTCATTCATTCACAGTTCTGTAGACTGGGAATCCCAAGATCAAGATGCCAACAGATTTGGTTAGGGCCTGTTTCTGGTGTGTAGATGGCATCTTCTTGTTGTGTCCTCACATGTTGGAAGGGCAAGGAGGTGGCTCAAGGTGCACCTTCAGTAGAACACTAATGTCATTCATGAGTGCTTGGCCTCACATGACCAATCAAATGCAAAAATTCCCATTTCCTAATACCATCATGTTGATGATTAGATTTCAAAATATATATTTGGGAGAGGCACAAACATTCAGACCATAGCTACAGCTGGCTATGATAGTTTTGTAATCATCACATTATCATGGCCTTAGCCATCCTCTGTGCTAAGTAGCTGAACAGGTTAGACATATCCAAGACAACAGGACATGTGTACACATTAAGATAGCTTGTTTCCCTTCTTATGTTTACATTTTACCCTCTGGGTTTACAAATATCCATCTCACATGTACTAATAAGTTTGGGAAGGTTCTTCTCTTGGGTCGTTTTTCATTATCTTTAGAGCTTTAAAATAAAATGCATTTAATCATTTTTTTCTTAAGTTTCTCCTGAATATATTTCAGTGCAAAGTTTTTCTCTTTGTAAATTACAAAATTTTCAAATGTAGAGGAGCTCTATCTAATAAATTGTCTTATATTCAAAAATACTTACTGATACTTACTAGCATCAATGGAGGCTTTTGCTTATCTTGCTGCATTTCTTATTTTATTATTTGTAGTGCCCATAGGGTTTAGGGTAACTATCTTATGGACAGATTCCAGTGTCCCTAAGTAAAGTTTTATTGGAACACAGCCATGTCCACTTATTGACAATTTGTCTGTGGCTGTGTTTGCACTATAGCTACAGTATTGAGTTGTGGAGAGACCATTTGGACCGTAAAGCTCAACTACTTATTGTATGGTCCTTTTAAGAAAAGTGCTTGTCAACCTCTGCTTTTAAAACATTAAAAGAAGCTGGATGTGGTGGAACATTCCTATAATTCCAGAGAATTTAGATATAAAGGATGGAAGATGGCAAGTTTGAGGCCAGTCTCAGTAATTTAGCAAGGCCCTAAGCAAGACCTGCCTCAAAATAAAAAAATACAAAGGGCTGGGGATGTGGCCCAGTGGTAAAGGTTCAATCCCCAGGACCAAAACAAAATAAAACCAAACAAAACATTTAAAAAAAAGTGTATTTTATATTTACTTCCATTTGTTTAGGTCCCCCCTCAGCCTTGGGTCTTCTCTGTGCCCCTGACAGAGGAGTCCTCTCCTATGCCCTCTATCTTTCCCAGGGGGCAGATGGCTGCTGCTTGAGACTTGGTACTTACTAGCTTATTACTAGGGCCAAAAAGGTTTCCCTGATGCCATTCGTTGTCAAGGTCCAACCTCAATCTTAAGAAGCCCTCTGTGCCAGCATCCTTTTCTTAATGAACCTGCCCCTCTTTGATCCACCAGACTAAATCTCGCCTTCCATCTGTGGAGGGTCTTATGTAGGATGCTGAAACTGGGACCATTCTGCCTCCACCCACATCACCCCTGGAGTAGAAGATGTTTGCTCTCTTTCCAGTTGTAATGGGTCTTTACTGCTAGTTCCAACCTGATCAACTCTCTTTCACCCAATAGAAATTTGTGGGGGGTGGAAAAAAGAGTTTGCTAGTATCAGAGGTGCAGTGCTGTGCTATGCTAGCTCACACTTGGCTTTTTATCAATTTGTTAAAATTTTTAGCTGAGCTCTTCTACTCCGCTTGCATAGCACCTGATGTCTCTTCTTCCCATGCTGTGCCACAGATGAGTGACCCGGTGCTCACCTCTTGTGTGTGCTTAGAAGAGTTTCTATTCTCTATTCTATTGCTGTTTCACAGAGTCAATCCATCCTCTATGAGCCGTAATTCATGCTCACCTATTAGAGTAAGAAATTATGTTCCCAGTTGAGAAGACAGACTTTGAAGGAAGTTTTTTTTTATGTGTTTTTTAATGTGGGGTACTAATTTTCACATCTGAGCAGCTATTTGGTTATGCAGACTCTCTTTATGTTATTGTTCATATTTCAAATTAAAATCTAATTTAGATACTAATTCAGGTGGGCCTGTAATATGGCAGACTGAGCTAACACAAAACCTGTCCCATTACAAACATCAAGAAGTGCCAGAAAAAAATTTAACAATTAAAAAACTATCTATGCTTTAGGTTGCAAATGAAGTGTAATCTCCAGGTGCCAGAAATTAAAGGGAAAGTAAAGACTGGAATGGTAGAGGTGTGAGCTGACACTTTGATAGAAAGAGAAGGAAGGAGATGAAATGGACACAGTTGGTCCCAAGCTTAGAAGTAAACTCCCATAACTGAGAGATGCAAGCTCCCAGGAAGAGAGACTTTAGATGTGCTCTAAACCCAGGAGCCAAACTGCATGACTTAGCTTGGAGCCTGGCCTTAAGCTTCTCTGTGGTTCAGGAAACTGTCACTCATGAAATTTACATGAAATGAGTCCCAGCCTAGAGTGGCTAGAAGGGGTGAAATAATCTTCAACCCCCATCCCATCATCCTTTATTCTCTATCATAGCTTAACTTTCATAGCATTTTCATTAACTAACCCTCTGCAAATATTTATTAGTAAGTAGCCTTTCCCCTCTACTCTTTTTTTGGAGGGGTGGGGGGGAGGGTATCAGGAATTGAACTCAGGGGAACTCAACTACTGAGCCACATCCTCAGCCCTATTTTGTATTTTATTTAGAGAGAGTGTCTCACCAAGTTGCTTAGCGCCTTGCTTTTGCTGAGGCTGGCTTTGAACTTAAGATCCTCCTGCCTTAGCCTCCTGAGCCACTGGGATTACAGGCATCCACCATCGTGTCCAGCCACTCTACTCTTTCTGAATCAAATGCCTAGAACATAGACTGGCCCATAGTAGATGTTTAATAAATATTTGTTAAATGAATAAAGCCAGGGTATTGGCAATGAAGTTCTCTGTGGGAAAGCTCCTCTGTCTTCTCTTTTCCTGACAAAATGCCTACTTGCCTTCTTAGCATCCGGGTTTCAGGTTTCCCAAGAAACCTTTTGTGTTTCCTACAGTCTAGTTAGATCCTTCTATTTGTGCTTTCATAGCACCTTATAGTACACCTCTGTAAATTTGTTCAGCTATCACTTGGGAAATATTGATTGCATGCCCACTGTGTTCCAGCCCTTGCTCTGGGTTCCAGGGATGCAGTAGCAAACACAACAGACCCCCAACTCTCCTGAGCTAGTAGAGTGGGACAGGAGGCCAACAGTAGAGAGTAAACAACTAAGTACGTGATGCTTTATCTAACTATAAGTAGTAGCAGGAAACACAAAGAAGGAGTGAGGGGAGGAGAGGGCCAGGGAAGTGGTGGTGGGAACTACTCTTTTATATAGAGGAACAGGGAATGATGTATCAGATGTATTTAAAGAAAGTCTTTAAGGAATTGAAGGGTGAGTCATGAAGTTAAATGGGGAAGAATATCCCAGTCATAGGGAACAGCAAGTGTAAATATCCTGAGGTATTCATGTCCTCAAAGGTTGAAGGGACAACAGTGGGCCCAGTGTGGCTGGAGCAGAGTGAAGAAGGGAACTGTGGGTAGGAGAGAGCGTAAGCACGTGCATGTATGGTGGCAGAGGGGCGCTGAATAAGACTGAGGCTTCATGTTTTACAGGTTTGGGGTTTTACTCTAAATACCTAAACCATAAGATGGATTTTGTAGAGGAGTGATGTGGTCTGACTTCTGTCTGAACAAACTGGCTCTGCCATATTGACCACAGAGAGCAAGACCACACAGGGAAACTAGTCATAAGATGGTTAGAACTTTCCACAGTCAGAGATGATGGTGGTGGGGAGGAGTGTTGTGGCAGGAGAGGTGTTGAGAAGTGATCATATTCTGGATATATTTGGAAGACTTGGCCAGCAGGATCTGACGAAAGAGTGGAAATCAAGTGTGAAAGGAAGAAAGCAATCAGTGATGAGCCGGTGTCTGGCTGAGTGCCCGCAGGAAAGAAGCTTCAGTTTCCTGAAATAGGGAAGACTTTAGTGGCAAAGAGGTCATGGCCAGGAGCAATATCGATTTGGGACATGCTGAGATATCTATTAGACGCCCCATGAAGAGGTTGAGTTGGAAGCTATATATAAAATTCTGGAACTCAAGGGGAAAGTCCAGGATGAAGATATAAATATGAGGATTATCAACACATAGATGACATTTAAAGCCATCTGGAGGATGAAAGGACATGAAATCTGGGGACTCAGTGCTGGATAATTTGAGCATTTATAGGTTGAAAAGATGAGCCAGAAGGAAAGCCAAAGGACACTGGGGACAAGAAGCCAAGTGAATGAGTGTTGTATGACGGAAAAGAGTATGTATGTGCAGGGCTCGTGGGTGGGGTGAGATGCCATCTGGGAATTGACCACCGCATCTAGCAGTCAGAGGTCACTGGTGGTCCAGACACCTTGGTGAAATACGTGCAAAAACTGCATTGGCGTAGATTCACAGAGGATATAGGTACAGATATGGCAGACAGTATACGCAACTTTTTGGAGAAGTTTTGCATCCACAAGAAGCAGAAAAATGGGACAGAAGCCAGATAGAAGAGAAAATATTCAGAAGGAGCCTTCTGAATATTTTCTCTTCTATCTGTAAAAATGGTAAGCACTGCACCTTATGGTCACAAGTATATCTGTCTTATTAACTATTTTCTGTCTAGTAAAATACTTGGCCCAAAGAATATACTCAATTACCTGAAGAAATAAGTGCCATTTCAGTTAACATTTAATTATAACATAAAATTTGTTAAAGTTGAAAAAAATATTCAATAGATGTTGCCTTTCCTTTCAAATTGGACAACAATATGTATTTTGACAATGGAGGAGAAAATGAAGAGATCATAGATAATATGATTATTCTCTATCTACTTACCAGCTCCCCCACTGGCTCAGTTATGTAAGCACTACAAATCACCATTGTTTTAGATCCATGCAACATGACAAATTAACTTGATAAAAATATTTGAGGCAGATAGTTTTAATCATCTATAGCAGGATTTTCCAAATAATGGACAAAAAAAGAGCAAATGTATTTTTATTCAGCAAAGAAGATTTCAATTTAACTTGAGAAAGAATGAGAAACCATTAATGGAGATTTACCATAGTTGCATAGTTGTGTGTTAAAGGTCACTTCATTGCTGAATGATGATGCACATTCATGGAACATCCTGCTTTGATATGAGGATGGGGGAGTGTAAGAGATGAAAAGCTTGTCATTTGGGGAGCTCTAAAGATCAATGAAGTCGGGAAAGCTAAAGTGAACCATGCAATTTGCAGATGGACATGCTTAGCTTTCTTTAACAGAAAAGTTGAGTGGAAATTTTTTTTGGGGGGAGTGAAATAATCTTAGATAAATATTTATTAATTAGAGTAAAAATAAGTTGAAAGTTGGATTAAACATATGGGAAAGAACAGAGCTTTATAAACATTACTCTGGGAGATTTTACTGTGTTCTCCTTGAGCAAAAGTTCTATACTTAAAATTAAAGAATTTTTATTTTCCCAAATATTTATGACACTCTAAACTAATTAATAGGTGTTTATTTTTTGAATTCTTTGTTCAAGGACTCCCATTATTCTTTGGAGCAGTTAACGATTTGTGGCTATATTATTGTGGTCATCGGGTGATCTGACCTGAATTTAAGGAGTTATGGGAGTGGAACAGAAAGAAGGGATGTTAATGGGATGCCTTATTGATAAAAGGTGGTAAAAAATAAGGAAAGGGAAAAAGTCAGCAAGATCCCATATTGGTCTATGAAACTGATGAACTTAGCTTAGTACTTACTGAAATTTAAGATGCTAGGAGACAACCACATATAAATCAGAACTTCAATGTGGGAAAATTGTTCAAGACTAGAAGCAAGTTTAGTATCCCAGACAGCTTACAGTGTATAGAGATGTAGAATAATCTGAAAACAATTAATGCCTGAATTAAGGATATTGAAGAAGTAACAGCTATGAATTTTTTTTCAGAAAAAAAAATGTATGATAGGCAAAAGAGGAGGGTTATGGCAATAAGTACTTGAAAGTAAGTACTATCAGCATTCCAACTGATACATAAAGAAAGCCAAACAAAAGATGATTTTTTTTCCTGTTCAAAGTCTTCCATGGCAGTACAGTGTGATACCTCTTCCCCAAATCCTGACATACTCAGGCTACTTGGGGAGTCAGGGATCTTTGACAAGACAGGAGGTCCTGAGTCTTCTCATCCCTCCTGTGGGCATTGTTTCGGTCCATTGTGTCCACATCAGGATGACAACCTAAACCCCATCTCCTTTCCCCAGCATTCCCAGAGGTCTACCTCTGCACCTCCTGGCGAACCACCCGGCTCAAAGCAGCCTTTGTTTCTTAGAGCTGTGCTTGTCAGCATTCGCAGGTGTATCAACGGAAAGTGTGGGGATTTACAGCAGGACTGAAAGGCTGAAAAAACATCATCACCAGAAACAAAGGCTTTCTTAATAAATCAGAAAACTGAGATTAAATCAAATACAACACAATATGTCCTTTGTTGCATTTCTATCCTTTGCATAATTAAAGCTACTGACGTTTATGTTCAGAGGGAAATGCATGTTGCAAAATATGTAGATGCATTTTCAAGGTCAGAATGTAGAGTTTGGAAGAGAAATACGGAGCAGACGGTAAACTCATAGGAAAATTAAGTCGGCCAGCTTTCCCCAGATGGTCACCTTTATACTGTTTTTTTGTAGCTTGTGAATTAGGCACCTGTGTTTTCTTCAACTTTCTCCCTACCAGGTGAATTCTTGCATTTGTCATTTTAATTACAAATAAAAACAATGAATCCTGAATTTTTTTTTCTCTGAGAAACTCATGTGTTTTATTCTTATTTTTGCTTGGAATCACTAGTATTTTAGAGTTCCTAAAATGCTTATTTTAATTTTGCAGTTTATTAGCTGATATAATAGAAATGCAGGCAAAAGGATTGAGCTCAAATAAAATATATCTTTTTGCACTTATCTGGAGACTGTCTTGGGAAACCTTTAGGATCTCTTTAATTTCATAAAGTGTTTATTTTATATAGAATATATTTTAAAGGAGATCTGTGATTAATGATAAGAATAGTCATATTGATTTCACATCTAATTGAACACAAAATGTTCCTTGAATGTGATCATCACTTTAGATCAACTCCCCCATCTCCATACATGAGAAAAACATAATGTCTTTTATATAAACAATGATTTCCAGGTAAACAATGTTTTTCTTAGTCACTGCTCTCAAACTTCTTTGGCATTTAAGTTGGCATTCTATTATAAAAATGTCAGATGAACATAGAAAGCTGCCCCCTCCCAGCAGAGCTTAATAAATCAGCACAATAATTTCCTTTTTCTTTTGCATTGTTCATATGAATTAATAAGTGTTGACACGAGATGCATGTAGAAGAAAAAGGATTCCTAAGAGACATATTAAATTTTTCCTTATCAGCTAGAGATACCTTTCATAAAAGTAACAGAACAATAAATACATTTAAAGAATTGATGAAATGTGATGAACTACTTGCACCTGAGTTAAAATATTCAGTTTATGTATAAATTAAAGATAAGATAAAAAATGGTAAATTACAGCAGGAAAGCTTTGTGTTAATATCACTTGAAAAAATAATGTATTCCAAATGAAACTTGTTTATGTATGAGTAATTTGTCTGGTATTTTAAAAAGTGAATTAAGTACTGGGATCTTACTTATCTTGTTCTAAAGATAAAAAAAAGCCAAGCTTATTTTATTTAATCTTCTCCCAAATGGAATAAAACCAAACTATTTATTATAAATTCAGAACTTTGTTGAACATGTCATTTCAAGTTTATTGCATTTGCCTCTTTATTTTGAGCCAATTAAAGCCTAAAGATTCATGAATAGAAAAGGTACAGGTATAATTTTTAGGACATTAAGTGGTCTGTAGGATTACTTTTTTTTTTTGTCTGACAAGAAAATATTAGAATAGAATAAGAGCTGGCTTCATTCATTTTGACACAATTAAATATTTTATTTGTAAAACTTAAAATTAACTCATGGTTAATCTGACTGACCTCGGAACTTTCGTCTCTTAGGATTTCCTTAAAATTACATTTTTTTAAAAAAACTTCTGATACATTTTCATGCATACAAAGATTGAATTACAAAGACTGAATTATGATTACAGAGTCATTGAGCAATCTTTTGAGCAGTGTATGTTGAGTACCTTAGGGCAAGGCAGACTTGCCCCAAAGTATTTTTTTCTATCTTTGGACAGATTAATTTTTATTATGTTTTGCTCATTTATTTGTTCAGTAACTACTTAATTACTGAATGTGGAGTACCATCCATGTTATAGGCTTTAAGCTGAGTATCAAGGAAGAACAGCACCCAGATTAGTTCTTGTTCTCATGGAGCTTTCAATCTAGAAGACAGCTTAATCAAGTCATCGTGATGGTAAATGTAAATTTACAACAATCGTAGTACTAGAAAGCAAAGACAGAGGGTACTATGAAAGAACCAGGCCACGTATTAGGCAATTATAGATAGGTACCTAATATTTGTTGGCTGGAAAGAATTAAAAAGAAAGCCTTTCTGAAGCAGTGATGTTTGGCCTGAGATCTGAAGCATACAGTGATAAAGGGTATGACAAAAAGTGCATTTTAATCAGGTTTTTGTAGCTGTGACCAGAATACCCAACCAGAACAACATAGAGATGGGAAAGTGTACCTTGGCTCACAGGATTAGAGGTCTCAGTCCATGCACGACATACTCCATTGCTCTGGGCCCAAGGTAGAAGCAGAACATCACGAGGGAAGGGCATAGTGGGAGAAAGCTGCTCCCCTCATGGCAGCCAGAAAGCAGAGAAGTGTGGTGGGTATGCAGAGAGGAACAGTCCTTAGAGGTTATAGGACTATATATACACTCCAGCCATGCCCCACCTGTAGGCAGGTACCACCCAGTCACTCTATTCAAACTGGGATGGGTTGATTGGGTTATAGCTTTCACAATCCAATCATTTCATCTCTAAATATTCCTACCCAGAGCCTTTTGGGGATATCTGATATTCAAATCATAGCGAAGTCTTAGACAAAAGGGAAAATAAGACTTTGTGGCAAGAAAGATTATATTACATAGAAAAGATTAGAGTACATATGATAGCCAGGTACCTGAAGAAGGGGCAAGGAAGATAGTCTAGAAAGGCCTTATTTTCCAAGTAAAAATAAAATTTGGTTTCTTTCTAAAAGCAATGGAAAGCCATTGAAGGATTTCTAAATAAGGAAATAATACCCATCTGAACAGTGTTTGGGGAGAAAACTGTTTTGGGATTGAAAATAGATTCTAATATGAACTAAAATGGAAACAAAGAGGTTAGTTGGAAAACTGTTATCATAGTCCCAGGCAGACAGTGGGCAATGACTGGGAAGGAAGGCAGAATGGGGAAGATAAACAGAAATAGACAGTTTCTCAAGACATCCCATAAAACAGTAGAATTAAAAGGGATACAAATGAATCACCCATTGAAAATGGATAGGGAGAAGGATTCCCAAATACACCAAGTATTTCTAACATACGTATCTGGATGGAAGAAGATATTTTTCTTCAAAAAGAAATGGAAATGGAAAAAATTGGTGTGAAAGATGATACATTCAAGCTTCAGTAAGTTGAACCTGAGGTGCTTTGAATAGTCCAGGAAGACATGCTAGGTAGACTACGTATCTTTGGACCTGGGTCTCAGAAGAGAAATTTGGGCATAAAGTTTTTGCAGTCCAGAAATCATGAGGTACAAAGTGCAATTATTTTGGTTATAACCATCTTCTCCTGTAAAAATTTAACCTCAGGTAATAAGCAATGGCCTTTGGACAAAAGGCAGCTAATTTTTTTTCTAATAAGTTTTGAAGCAATGAGAAAAAATTTTGGCAAGTATAACAATTATGAGGTGCCAAGTTAAGTGAAATAGGGTTGTTAGGTAGAAAGGCAAGAAAAGGTAGAGAGGTACATGTTTCAAGGATATTGAAAATAGTTAAAATTTACCTCACAATTTTACCTAGACTATCCTCTTGCTAGTTAGTTTCTATAACAAAATACCTGAGATTAATGAATGTATAAAAAGAGGTTTATTTTCACTCACCGTGTTGGAGGTTTCAGTTTATGAGCAAATGGCCCAGTTGCTTTGGGCTTGTAGTGACACAGTATATCATTGTGGGATCATGTAGCAAAGGCCCATGCACTTTGTAGCCAGTGCAAAAAGAGAGAAAGAGAATGGCATCCCATAGACCCCTTTGAGGGAACACACCCAGCAACCTGAGATTCCCTACTATGCCTCACCTCTTATAGATTCTACCAACTCCCATTAGTGCCGTTGACTGGGGTCCAGGCTTTTATATATGGGCTTTTGCAGGGCCCTTATCTAAACCTTCGCACTTATCTAAACACTTAGATAGGCCCTTATCTAAACACTTAGAAACACTTATATATCAGCAATAAAATTAAATAAGTCAAAAGAAGATCTTAGAATTAAGTTATATTCTCTGTTAAGCTTTATAAATGGAGAAACCCCCAAAACACCAGTTACCTACATTAGGTATGAAAAAGGAAGACTGCAAATATTATAAAGGAATATTATAAATAAATCTATGGGAATACTAATTTAGAAAAAAATGTCAAATTCTTTCATAGACACCAGCAACAGAAGTTCACTCAAAATTGACTAATTTATGTTTTAAAATATTCCCACCAAAAAATTCTCACCTTGATGTCATCACTGATGAATTCTACCAAATATATAAGGAACAAATACTATCAATTCAAAACAACTCTTCCAGAAAACACTAGAAAAGAGAGCTGCTCTTTCATTTTAAAAGTATAAAATTAACCTGACACTCAGCCCAGACCAAGACAATATAAGAAAAGAAATCTGAGGTAAATATTTCTTATGAGTATAAATGTATAAATGCTTAAGAAAATTGTAGCATACCAAATCCAGCGAAAGATGCATATTCATACCTACATACAGTACGTATAGACAGAAGTTAACTTGTCAGTGGGGTTAAGCACAGAAAAGCAAGGATACTTTAACATTTGACAATCAATTCAAGTATTTCACCAGAACAAAACCATATATATGATCATCGAAATAGGTGTAGAAAAAGCATTTGGCTAAATCCTATATCCATTAATGATAGAAACACTTAGCAAAGTATCAATAAAAGAAAATTCCCTCAAGTTAATAAGGGTCTCTATAAGACACTTTTTTCAGATGTGGACCTCATGGTAAAAGGCTGAATGAATTCTTTCCTCCTAAGCACAAGGCAAAGATGGCTGCTCCCATCATTTCTATTTAGCATTTTGTGAGAGGTCCTAGCTAGTGCAATAGACAGTGAAGTAAATATTATGCAGATAGGAATAGAAGAAGTAAACCGTCTTTAGTCACAGACAGCATATTTGTCTCTGTGGAAAATCCTACAAAATCTACCCATAAAATAAATAAACAAAGTAATTTTAGGAAAAGGACAGGATACAAGATGAATATATATATATATATATANATATATATATATATATATATATATATATATATATATATGATGTATTTCTATGTAATATCAATGAGCAATTCAAAACCAAGCTTTCAAAACATTGCTGGAAGAAATGGAAGGTTTGAACAAATAGAATAATATACCACGTTAATGAGATTGGAAAACTCAATATTATAAACATGTCAATTTTCCCCAAGTTATTATATACATTCAACACAATCTTAACTTAAATGCTAATAGATTTTTTCTTTTTCTTTTTCTTTTTTTGTAAAAACTGGCAAAATAATTGTGAAATTTATGGAAATGACAAAGATATAGAAAAGCACAACTGAAAAACAAGAACAAAGTGAGAGTATACTATGGTCAGACTGTTTGCGTTTCCCTCAAATGCATATTTTGGTGTTTGAACTCCTAATTTGCTGGTATTAGGATTCAGGGCCTTCTGGGAGATAATTAGGTCATGAGAATGGAACTAGTGCCTTCATAAGAGTTCTAGGGTTCCCTCACACTCCTTGGGCCATGGGAGGACATAGTGAAAAGAAGGTCAGTCTAGGAGTGAGCCCTGGCCAGAAACAAAATCTACCAGCACTTTGATCTTAGCTTTTCTAGCCTCTGAAACTGTGAGAAATCAATTTCTGTTGTTTGTAATCTATCCAGTCTATGATATTTTGCAACAGTACTCTGAATAGACTAAGATTTATACTACTACTTTATTTCAAAAATCAAATAGTGTGATACTGGAGTGTGTATTGACAAATATATCAGTGAAATATGAGTCCAGTAATAGACCCATGAATATATTGTCAATTGATATTCAATCATTGTGGTGGGGAAACTCAATGGGAGAAAGCTAATTATTTCAATAATGGATAGCCATATGTAAAAAAAAAAAATGATGAGCTGGGGATGTGGCTCAAATGGTAGAGTGCTTGCCTAGCATGTGTGAGGCATGGGGTTCGATTCTCAGCACCACATAAAAATAAAGATATTATGTCCACCTAAAACTAAAAAATAAATATTAAAAAAAACGAACCCCAACTCTTCACACAATAATTAGAAATTAACTAAAAATGGTTTAAAATCTAAAAGTAAGACCTAAAACTACAATCTTTTAAAATAAAGTATAGGGAAAAAAAAGTCTTTGAAACCTTAGGTTAGTCCAAGATTCATTAGGTTAAATATAAAAAATAAGAACCAAAATAGAAAATGATGATTAGCTAAAAATTATTGGTCTTCAAAGGAGACCAATAATTTAATATAATTAGAAGATAAGCCTAAAACTAGGAGAAAATATTTCCTAAAAATATCTGATAAAATATTTATATTAAGAAAATATAAAGAAATCTTCAAATTAGCAATAAAAGAAAACAATTTTAAAATGAAACAAAGGTTTTAATAGACACTCCACTAAAGAAGATATACCGATGCAAATACAATTGATTTTCAACAAATGTGTGCCAATGGGGAAAGGACAATCTTTTCCATAAACATTATTAAGAAAATAAGATTTCCACAAGCAGGAAAATCGCAACTGGTAAACTCCCATGATATTGGTCTGGGCAATGATTTTTAAAATATGCCCCTAAAGCCGGGTGTAATGTTGCAAGTCTGTAATCCCAGTGGATCCGGAGGCTGAGGCAGGAGGATAGTGAGTTCAAAGCCAACTCAGCAACAGAGAGGCACTGAGCAATTCAGTGAGACCTTGTCTCTAAATAAAATGCAAAATAGGGATGGGGATGTGTTTCAGTAGCTCAGTGCCCCTGAGTTCAATCCTTGGTACAAGCCCCCACCCCCAAAAAATATGACCCTAAAGAACAGACTACAAAAACAAAAATGGACAAACAGGATAACATCGAACTAAAAAACTTCTTTGCAGAAAAAGAAACAAGGGAGATGAGAGACATTCTAGTAATGATAAGAATGTATTACAAACCAAAAATTAATAAGGATTTAGAATCATATAAATATGTATATACATATATATGTATATATGTATGTATATTGTTTTTAGACAATGCAATAGCAATAAAACAAAATAATTCAATTCAAAAAAATCAAAGCGGGTCAGGACCAAAAGACCTGAACAGACATTTCTCAAAAGAAGCCATATGAATGGCAAATAAGTATATGAAAAAATAATCAACATCACTAATCATTAGGGAAATGTAAATGAAGCCATAATGAGATTTCACCTCATGCCTGTAGAATAGTTATTAGGAGAAAGGTGAAAGATAAGCGCTAGGATTTGAAAAATAGGAAAATCTTGTGTACTGTTTTTGGGAATGCAAATTAATACCTCAATTATGGAAAATGGTATGGAGGTATTGAGGCCAAAAAAAAATTAAAAATAAAACTAGCATATGATCTATCAATCCCACTACTGGGTATATATCCACAGAAAATAAAATCATTCTGTTGAAGAGGTTGTAGTATTATTCACAGTAGCTTAAGATATGGAATCAACCGAAGTGCCCACTGAGTACTGAATAAAGAAAACATAATGTACACACAAACAATGGAATACCATTGAGCCTTAATAAAAAAGGAAATCCTGACATCTGTGACATCATGGATGAACCCAACTTATGTTATGCTTCATGAAATGAGCCTGGCACAGGAAGGCAAATACTGCATGATACCACATTTAAATGTAGAATCTAAAATGTTGAAGTCATAGAATCAGGGAATAGGATGGTGTTACTTAGGTCCTGAATTGGGGCTGGGATTGGGGATTAGTCACATAGTGGTCAAAGGATATAAAGTTTCAATTAGATAGGATGATAAGTTCAAAACTTGCACTGTTCAACATGGTGACTTAATAAGAAGGTATTATATTTTTGAAAATGGCTAAGACAGTAGATTGTGAGTATTCTAGACCCAAAATTTGACAAGTGTGTGATGATGTATATGTTGATTGACTCTGTTTGACCAGTTCATGGTATGTGCATGTTTCAGAGGATCATGTTGTATGTGATAAATATGTGTAATTTTTATCAATTAAAAATAAATAAATAAAAATTTAAAATAGGAACTTAAATTTTTAGTTTAAATTATTTCTTCAGTAAAATTAGTTTGAATTGTTTATAAGCATTCACTTTAATTTCAGAAAAAAATGATTCCTAACAGTCTTGAAAACAGATTAAAGTTTTTTTAAAAGGAATTTAAACATAGAAAAATATCTTACTCATAGGACTAGGGTTCATAACTGCCTTATAAAACATTGAGATGTTAATTTATTTCATAATTAGAAAATAAAATTCTCCAGTTTTTTTAATAATGTTTAAAATGTATTCAAATATTTCATATAACTATATTTATTCAAATATTTCATATAACTATATTTATTCAAATATTTCATATAATTATATAACTATATTATGGTCAAATACTACTTCATTAGGTACTATTAGTTTGTTATGCAAATGTAATAAGTTACTAAATAATTCTTTTTTCTTTTCTTATTTTGCAAGCTTTGATTTACAAAAGAAACATCAATAAAGTCTGAGGAAGCAGCCCCAGGGGGTCTAAAATAATGAGGACAAACTCATTATTTTATGATTTTTACTTAGAAGTTTAAATCATCTTTTATGCTGCCTGATAGTAATCATGTTCCCAACAAAACACATACACTATTCACCATAACAGTTGCTGAAAAAACCAAGCTTCACTTTGTCCTATAATCATCTTTTAAAGATGTGGATTGCACCACAATGACCTCACCATACAATTCCCAAAGTAAGAAATCAAATGACAGTGTGATATAGTAGTGATAAAGTAACAGAGGAAACATATTATTAAGTAGCTTGATAGCAGAATAATATATCAAAGTGTCGGTTTAGATAAAAATATTCATTCATTTTCTAGGATAGGATGCATGTGAGGACAGGAAAAGTTAAATTTGTGTTTTCCTTATAACAAGCTTTCTGAAAACACCCAATCTGATTGGGTGTTTGTCTCACAACTTCCTGATAATCTTTCTCTTCCAATTTCTTGAGCCCTATGAAAAGGGGAATTGGGATTTTCTGACAATAATTACAAGGGAAAAACCTCTCAACTTAACCACATCCTCAGGTGGAATCAGTACCAATATAAGAGGTAGGTGGTATTCTATGTACTAAACTATGGAAATATTACAACTGACTTCCTTTTGTGCCTGGTAGTTAAGATGCCAGACAATAATTATTTAACTAACTCTCGCTGAGAAATCAGGGATAGATAAGAAGCTATGGAAGGAAAGGTAAAATACATAGACTTCAATTTAAAGTTCATCTTAAAGCTTTGTGAAAAGTGTTGTGTTCTTTCATCTGGCTGCATCTAAAATCAATTGGGGTCATAGATGAATGAGGAGCAGTGTGGACAGACAGGCTAGAAGCTTGCAGTGCGTCCCTGAGATGTCGTGTTGCTCATGTGTATGTGTTCGATTTATTTTATTCCATACCCACACACGCCGGGTACTTAGTGAATAAATAATTATTATACTCATTGTTAAGAAACTTCAGAGAAAAATTTGGGTACAAAAATCTCAACATTTTGTACATCTACAAGTCTGGGATCCTAATTAGAATAAGATATAGTCCATGTTGATGTAAATATATCAAAATAGATTCTACTGTCATGTATAACCAAAAAGTAAATATAATTTAAAAAATATTTAGTTTGGACCATGTACTTTAAATTACCTCCTCCAGACAGCTTAGAAAAATGACATCCGTAAATATTCTTATGAGCACTAAGATGAACTCTGACCTAACTTCAAATCACATTCATTGATTCTTTCTGCTCTCACTTAAAGGAGGCTAAATTTGGGGTTGGGGTTGTGGCTCAGTGGGAGAGTGCTCACCTAGCATGTGCTAGGTACTGGGTTCGATCCTCAGCACCACATCAAAATAAATAAAATGAAGGTATTGTGTCCAACTGCAATTAAAAAAAAATTTAAAAAGGAGGCTAAGCCTAATCATTTAAATCATCATTTTTTTCATAATTCATGTTTTGTCATAAATCTAAATCTAATCAGAGTTTGGCACAGTATTATTATAAACAAGTGAATACAGATATTTATATAAATATGAAAAATTAATTTAATACAATCACTTCTAATCAACAAACTGTTTTTAAGTATTCAGTTTTCATGGTATAAGAATAGACACAGTGATATGTACAAAAATTAATAAGAAAAAGGTGTACTGGTGTTGGGCATCAAAGAGGACAATGGATTGCTCAACTTCTTTCAGACATGCAGAAACAAGTTACAGATCCCAAAACTTAGTCAAGTCAGGTTAATTTGCATGGATGCTATCAAGGCTGGAGATGAGAATAAATAAAATAAACTGCTTTCACTGTGATGGGGAGTAAGGCCATAAGGTATTTGCCTAAGATGGTGTAAAGACATGGATATAAGGTTAAATGTAACAGTGAGGAGGAAATGCAGACGAAAATGAACAATATCTCATACAATAAAGAGAAAGAGAAGAAAACACATACAGAAAGGAAGGTGAAACTTTTGACTTGATGAAGTCTCAGGCAGGTTGGTAAATAAAGCTTCAATATTAGCTGCTTGGGAAAGGAAATTAGATGAATTGGGGGTGGAAGGAAAGAATTAAAAAAAGACAAAATGGTGAGAATAGTTCCTAGAGAAACTGGGAACGCATTACTCATTCCTACCACACAACAGCAATTGTTTAACAAAGAAAGCTGCATCTTAAGCTTTGTGTACCTAAAGATTTGTTTATTGGGAAAGTAATCACTTTCAAATGAAATAGGTACCTTCCATTTCAGAGAATCTCTTAGCAACTATAGCTTTTCATTTTGTCACATAAATTGTTCCCTTGGTTGCGGTGGGTTTGGCAAATAGTTTCAGCAGTCCACGCCAGGATTTTGTCATTATATAAATTCATGATTTAAAAATTCTAGTATTGTCAAACTTTTTTTTGTGTGTATGATGCACTTCAGTGTTGACCCAGATGCCATAAAGAAAAGATCATTCAGTTTTTATAATAAATATGAAGTGGAGTGTTTTCAACAGCATAATGAATAAAATTTTTATTTAATTTGAGCACATTTAAACGGAGCCAGTTCTTGCTTGGATTAGCCAATTAGTCTGCATTTAAGGAACATGGCAAGTTGTTGGCGGATCAAAGCAGAGATGAGTGTCAGATGAGTAGGACATACTAACTGTCATGTCTTATTAGTCACTTGAAAATTGGCAGGGTTTCTTTTCATGTCACAGTGATAGAAATGCAAAGCTTTACTGACCATTGTGTGGTAAACATTAGATGGAGCATTTTGGGGCACAGTTTTTAGATATA
Organism: Marmota marmota marmota; assembly: GCF_001458135.2. NCBI lineage: Eukaryota > Metazoa > Chordata > Mammalia > Rodentia > Sciuridae > Marmota > Marmota marmota. The sequence goes on from NW_025999853.1 coordinate 28,104,289, forward strand.
CCAAAAATCTAACAATGATTGAATATTTCATATATGTTATTTTAAATACAAAGTGACTTTCACAATCTTGGGAAAGAAATATAAACTTATGGATAGATAATAGTTGTTCATAATTGTGGTACTTCAACTTTAGTTGCTCAAGCATAAAGATGTATCTTATTTAAAAAGAGCAAATCTAGCCAGGCATGGTGGTGCGTGAATATAATCCCTGTTACTCCAGAGGCTGAAGCAGGAGGATTGCAAATTTGAGGTCCAGCTTGGTCAACTTAGCCAGAATCTGTCTCAAAATAAAATTTAAATGGCTTGGGGTATAGTTAAGTGACAGAGTGCTTGCCTAGCATATGCAGGGCTCTGGATTGAATCCTCAGTGCAACGAGAGGGGGGGGGGGCTGTCTCTTAT
>NW_025999853.1:28104757-28173444 GCF_001458135.2 Marmota marmota marmota
ATATATCCCTGGTTACCGTTCTGTCTCTCATTATAGTCATTACTATCATTACTTTATAATTTTAGTAACTACCAATGGAATGCCAAAAAAAATCCATGTAAAGTTAATTTTTACATAGAAGAAGGATGGAGGGAGGGGCAGAGAGGGAAGGAAGGGGGGGGGGGAGAGAGAGAGAGAGAGAGAGAGAGAGAGAGAGAGAATAGATAATTGGTCACTTTTTCAAGGGGAATGCCAGTTGCAATAATTTACTTTTTATAATTTTACATTGCTTCCTTAGACATTGCCACTAATAGAACAGGAAGTGAGGACTCACAGATGAAGGGATAGGGGGAAAAGAAGATATGAATATCATATATGGACCATATGCCAGGCATTTTATATTAAAATCTCATTATACTGTCATTTACTGCCTCACAATAACTGCATAAAGTCAATACTACCACGTCACAGTCTCAGGTTTCTTTAACTTTCAGATCTATACTCATATTCTCCAACTGATCACTATAGGGATTAAAAAAATTATATATAATCCCTTAGAGGTCAGGATTGAGGAATCTCATTTGGATTGAAAGAGAATAACAGGAAAATGCCACCTTATTATTAGTCCCTTTTCAAATAATTTGCTCCTCAGTGTTCTTTTACCTTTTTCTTTTGGGCATTTATTAAATTCATTGATATCATTTGCTTATAATAGGTAAGACAGTATCCACCATTATTTACAAAGTGCTGCTAAGGTATGTTACTGTATTCATTAATGTACCCTTTATTCTGTCTCCCAGGCTTTCTTGAGAATAACCTCTCCCTATAACTGTGGCACATCTCAAAACACTGATTCTTATTCCACCCACCTGTGCTTTAAAGTGTCCGGGTTTCACCAACTGTACTGCTGCCTTCTGGTATAAGCTTCTTCCATCTCTTCCCAGGCCACTCCAATAGCCTTCTTCCAAATTGGGTTCCTGAATATACCCTCCTTGGTCCATTATGATTAATATTACAATATAGCATTTATAGTAATTATTATAAAATGTGAATCAGATCACATCATCCTTTTGCCAAACCATCACCAATGGCTTTATTAATTTGATTTAATTGTATTAAAATCTAACCCTATTAAAGAAATCTTATCTACCTCTCAAACTTTATTTCCTCTCCATAGGATGTTGAAGTTGGTACTTCCTGGCTTGTGAGAACTTTCTGTTCAATATTCAAGAACTTTGCAAATCAGTGATATCATGTTTCTAGCTTTGCTATGACACAAGTATTTACACCTCAGAAAATGCTACAAGTTAGGGCTTTGTTGTTTTGTCTCTTGGTTTTGAAGAGCTGGTTGTTAATCATTTACCAGCACACCACTGTTACTATTGCTGTTTGCTTCAGTTACAATGTTCCACAGACAACTTTTTCTTTCTGACTTTTTGACATGTATGCTTGCTGCCCTCACTCTATGGTCCTTGATTTTGCTGTTCCTGTCCCGATGCTCTTCCTTTGGATTTTCATATGGCTGGCTTATTCTCCACAGTCAAGTCTCAGCCTTTCCTAAGAAGCTTTCCATGGCTATCTTAGTCAAAGGAGCACCATCTGTCACTCTAGTTTCTCTATAACATCAACATTATCCTTGAAACTTAGAACAGTGCCTTTGACGTCATGTGATTTTGCATTAGGTTGCAAGTCACAGAAAACCAAATGTCTTTTACAGATAAGAATCAGGCGTTGGATAGCTTAGGATTTGAATAGCAGCTCAATAATGGCATGAAAGGGTTAGGTCCCTTCCTTTGCCCTGTGTCACCATCCTTAGCACGTAACATTCATCTTCATGATCACAGAATGGCTGTTTCACTTCTAGTCACTGTAAGGCCTTATAGCTGTCAAAAGGAAGGAAAGAAGCAAGACCAAAATTTGGAGGGCAGTTTGTTTATTTCGAAGTTATTCCTGGAAGCCATATCTGTGCTTATAATTTGGCCAAATTACAAGAGTTTGGAAAGAGAATTGTGTTCACTTTCCAGCTTTTATAGTAGAAAGCAAGGGATAAGAGGTTTTGGATAGCTTCAGGGTTGATAATTCATAATGTTTGCCATAGAGCTCAATAAATTTTTGCAGCATGACTAGATAATAACTTTAAATGACCCAACTCCACCTCCATTCAAGTTCCAGCTTCAGATGAGCCATGGGTCAAATTCCATATCTTAAATGTCAATTAAGTTAATCAATGCTTATCATTAAAGAATGAGAAGATGATAACTGAATTACTCCAGATCACTGAAAGCTTACTCCACTTAAGTTCCTAAATTCCAGTTATTTGTTATTTTGTTGTTTTTGTTGTTTTGTTTTTATAACATTCCTCCTATTTTGAAGGAAATATTTCCAGAATTTCCAGTCTCCTTACTATTACCAGGCAATTGATGATGAGTTGATCATGTTTCTTTGACCCTGTGTTTTTACTATGAAAAAACAGTGACTATAGAGTAACATAATCTACAGTGACTATAGAGTAACATAATATAAGACCTTGTGTAGTATTATGACTGTCACAGCTCACAATGGTCCAAGTTGCTATATTTAAAAATAAATTTATCAGACCTTGATTGTTTTATTTCAAATCCATTTTAAGTAAATTGGAGAAATAAATCAGGTTAGAGAGCAAAATAAGAACATGGGCACTGGAGTCAAATACAGCTGGTTTTGAATCTTGGATCCACCATTTACTAGTTGCATAGCTTGGGTTAGATAACTCATCTTTGTAAGCCTTAGTTGCTTTTGTTTTTCTTCAGTTATACGGTAGAAATAATAATGATTCCTTTATATACTGGTAAGGGTTTTTACAAGATAAACTAAGTAAGTGAAGTAAGCAGTGGATAGGTGGTGGCTGTGAGCTCGCTTTGTTCTGTATCACAGAGTGAATGCATTTGTGTCAGACTTAGATGACTTCTGTAAGATCAGATTTAAAGACTATACCTCACCCTTTTTTGAAGTGTTGATCTTTTAAATAAGTTGTCCAGAGGTAAATTTTTTATGTTAACTAAAATTTGAGAATCTCAAGGAAGTATTTGTTGGTCAGATTAGCTTGATCTCTACTAGCAACCTTAGAGAAGAAGTTCTGGAAATGATTTTAACTACCATATCTCTTTGTATCCCATTGGTTCCAGGAAAACACCTGCTCCCTACAACCCACCACAAATGCCAAAGATTGTAGATGTTCAAATCTCATAGAGAATGGAAGGAATAGTGTTTTCAAATAACCTAAGCACATCTTTCTGTACATTTTAAATCATATCTAGATTGCTTATAATAACTAATACAAAGTAAATGCTATGTAAGTAATTATAGACTGTATTGTCTGTGGAATAGTGACAAAAAGTTTATAAATGTTCTGTACCTATACAGTCATCATAGGCCATGTTTTTGATTCAGTATATCCAAATTGTTGATTGAATCTGTGGATGCAGAACCTGCAGATATAAGTAGCTGACTGCATATGGATTACTAATCCATATCTCAAATGTAGTCCAGGTTCTACAGCCACATTGCTAGATTGAAATCTCAACTCTCCTACTGACTAGCTCTTTTCTAAGAGAAATAATTTTAATTCTGTGGATCTCAATTTCCTCCTCTATATAATTAGCATAATAATAAACCTAACCTCATAGTGCTAGTCAGAGAGGCAGAATGTTTTTAACAGTGACATAATAAGCACTATATGCAATGGAAAGTCGCATTTATTAAAATTTCCAGACTCCGTATGAGTGATTCTCAACATGACTACTCATTATATCCTTGAGACATTCTGAAGAACTTGATGCCCAGGTCACACACCAATCAATGAAAGCAAAATACATGTGAGTAGGATCCAGCAATCTGTTTTTCAGTCCCAGGTAATTCCAATGGGCAGAAAGGCTAAGAACCACTCTACTCCATTCAAAAGCTCTACAGGTGATCCTGTCAATCAATGAATAGTACCTGAGATGGATATACTGGTAAATGAATCAGGATTAATCTTTATTGAAAAAGGAAAAATTAAGAGTTCAACCTATGACCAAGAAAGCCTGCAGAGCACAAAGCTATTATAAAAATACTGAACGTTGAAGAGAAGGCTGCTAAAGGTAAAACTGTGATAGAAATGAAAATAACAGGCACAGGGTTTGAGACGCCAAACTCAAATTTCCTACTTGTTAGTGAGTTAAACTCTCTATAATCCTGAGTTTTATCATTTGCAAAATGTGGATATTTTCCACCACATGTAGTTATCATAAGGATAAAATAAGGTAAAAGAATGCAATACTCTCAGCATGTAATGACTTCACAGTATAGTACAATGGCCCTTCCAAACCTCATGTTGAAACTTGATTGTTATTCATATTAATATTAACAAGTGGAAACTTTAAAGAGTGATTAGGTCATGGGGCCACCCTTATGAATGGCCCTATGCTGTTATTGAGGGAGTGGTTTATTTCTACAGGAATGGCTTTGTTATAAAGTTAGCTCTGTCTCACATGTGTGTGTACTTGCTTTCCCTTCCACCAAGTTATGATGCAGCTCAAAGGCCAAATGTCAACACTGTGGTCTTGCATTTCCTACTTTTTAGAACCTTGATGAATTTCTTTTCTTTATAATTTACTTATTCTGATGTTACAGCAACAGAAAACAAACTAACCTGGCAAATTGTTACCAAGAAGTAACTTGGTATAATAGATACCTGAAAATATGGGAACATTTTTGGAATTGGGTTATGGGCAGAAACTGGAAGAGTTTGGATGAATAGGTTAACAAAAGCCTGCATTGCCGTGAACAGAGAATTAACGATTATTCTAGTGAGAATGCAGAAAAGAAGACTAGGAAAAGTTTGGTCACTTATATGGTCATTTATCACAATCCTGATAGAAATACAGATAGTAAATTGCCATTCTGATGCAACCTTGGATGGAAATAAGAAAGAAGTATTGGAAACTGGAGTAAAGGCCATGCTTGTTATACAGTTACGAAGAACGTGGTGAAATTATGTCCATATCCTAGGGATTTATGGAACATAAAACTTAAGAGTGGTGAACTAAGATATCCAGCAAGTAAAAAAAAAAAAATCTAAGTAGCAAACATTCAAGCTATTTATGCATGTCTACTTTTAACTTCCATACAGTGAGATGTGATAACAAAGAAATGACTTAAAGATGGAATTTATAATTAAAAAAGAAGCAGAATGAAAAGATTTGGAAAATTCAAAGTTTGACCATGCAAAGAGAGAAAAACCATGTTTGGGAAAGAATATGAAAGGTGTTGCCAAGAAACTGTTTGCAAAAGAGATTAATATGGATTGAAGGGATGCAGGTACCATTTATCAACACAGCTAGACAAAGTCAAGGATGGCATTCCAGAGATCTTCAAAGCTCTCTCTCCCAACACAGGCCCAGACCTTGAGGACAGTGGAATGGTCTCAGGCAACAAACCAGGGTACTGATTTCCACTGATTTTCTTCCCTGTGTTGCCTTGGGTCTTTGCTACCTACATCGTGGCTCAGGGCTCCCCAGCCACCCTAGCTGCAACACAAACAGGTCTAGCTCAATCCACAACTCTGAAACATACAAGCAGTAAGACTTGGCAGCATCCACACAGTGTTAAGTCTGCATGTATGCAGAATGAGAGAGTAGTGGAGACATGACTTCTTTCAATTAAATTTCAAAGTATGTTGCATACTACCTGCATGCCCAGGCAGAGACTTGTCACAAAAGCAGAGTTATTACAATAGCGTCCTGACTAGGGCAATACTTAGCAGAGATGTGACAGTGGGGTCCCCCCGCCACAAAATCCCAGGACCCACAGAATCACCAGCTTGTGAAATCAGACTGTGATAGCTGCAGCCACAAGACTCAACTGAGGCAACCCAGAGTCAAAGGAAACTATCCTCCAGCTTTAAGACTTAAAAAATTTTTTCTATTGTGTTTTCTTCTGACTTGGGACTAGTTATTTATCTTTTCTTGGTTATTTCTCCCTTTTGGAATAGAGTCCATCCTATGCCTATCCCATGATGGTATTCTGGAAGTAGACAACTTGTTTTGGTTTTATAGGATGGCTGGAGGGAGTTTGCCTCAGGATGAATCACGCTTTGAATCTCAACCTTATCTGATTCAGAGGAGATTTGGGACTTTGAATTTTTGTGTTGGTGCTGGAATGAGTTAAGATTTTCAAAAGTATTGTGATGGAATCAATGTATTTTATGTATAAGAAGAACATGAGTTTTAGGGGCCAGGACCAAATGCTGTGTTTTAAATGGTCACTCCAAAATTCATGCTGAAATTTAACTGCCATTGTGACAGTACTAAGAGGTGGGACATTTTAGAGGAGATGAAGTCATGAAGGTTCCATGCTCAGGAATGGATTAATTACAACATTTTCCATTGTGGAGGGAGTGGGTTAGTTATTGTAGAGTAGCTAGCTGTCTTGCTCTCTTGTCATGTGATGCTCTCTGTCATGTTATGATGTAGCCAGAAGTCCCTCCAGGAATACAGCCCTTCAATCTTGGACTCCCTAGGCTCTGAAACTGAGAGAAACATATCTTTTCTTTATAAACTACCTAGTCTGTGATATTTTGATATAGCAATGGGAAATGGACAAAGATACCCCCTATATCACAGATGTTTAATAAAAGTTTACCGTTTTTGTTTTTAGAGGTAGGGGGTGAATTGAATCAGAGGTGTGGAGGAGACTGGGAGGACAAGTGTGATACTCAAGTATTTTACTCATGTAATGGGATGAAGATGTTAATTGGCGAGTTAAGGTAAGGTGAAGAATAGGCTTCAGGGGGAAAAAAAATCCCTTGGTCTTCTTGCGCTTATTATCTTTGTTTGCCAGTCTCCCCAGTTTTACCTAATATTCATCCTTATCTGAGCTAGACTAGTAAACCCCAAACTACTATGTTAGCCACCAAACTTGTCAGAAGGGTTTTACAAAATAAGCATAAGGGGGTTCTGAAGAAGAACCCTCCCTCAGGGGGGTCTCTTACAAATAAACCATACACCCTGTATTGTAGTTGTTTAAGTATTGTGGCGACACAAAAGCTGCTTCTTCTTCCTTCCAGATCCTGGTCATGAAGCTTTCTGGTACAGAGCTGAAGGGAATCCACATTCTGTTTAAAACCCCAATCTCATATCCATTTATCACTCACCATCTTTTTGTTCTCAGCTCCACCCAGGCCTGGCCTAGAGGGCCCTGACCTCTTCCATGTTTGATTCTGAGATTTCATTTGTCTTTTTTTGTGCACATTGGGGGAATTCTAGGATTGAACCCAGCAGTGCCACATCCCCAGCACTTTTATATTTTGAGACAGGGTCTCACTAAGTTGCTGGGGGCCTCGCTAAATTGCTGAGGATGGTCTAGAACTTTCCATCTTCCCGCTTCAGGCTCCTGAGTTGCTGGGATTACAGGTGTGCACCACTGTGCCTAGCCTTCCTTTGTCTCTTGCTAGCTGCTGTGTTTCCTTGACCTCACACTGCTAGCCTCCCTTGGGTGGGTACCAACAAAAGAGTTTCAATCTACAGGCTCCTGCTATCTAGTTCTCTCCTTCTGCTCAGAGGAACATAGAGGGCAGGCAGGTCACCCAGGACAATTTCCTATGCAACCAGGAAAGACATGCTCGTCTCCCTTCTTTCAGGCACGCCCATTCACTACAAGTAGTTCTGTCAGAACCCTCCTCACTTAGTTGTTGGAATGGAAGTAAACACTTAGTACTCTATTTGAAATTAATGACAGTACTCCTTAAATGCTATCTCATCTCCCAGCTACCTCTTATAAGGACTAAAAAAGACCCAGGGTATACTATAGCAAAATCATCTCAGCTTTAATGTCTTAATGGAGGTGTATCTGTTTTCTCTGGTGACTCTTTTAAGAACAATGTTTTTCTCGGCCTTGGATGGCCACGGGAATCATCTGGAAGCTTAGAAAGAAAACCTAAGGAGTGGATACCACAATTTGAGATTTCAGTTTAATTGGCTTGGGGTAATGCGCTACTTAAAAAAATGTCTCAGGTGAGTCCACTGATTGGTCTTTGGTAAGAACCAATTTTTCGAATGGAGTAGTACCCAATCTCCATCACTTTCATCTGTGAGATTTTATCAATAATTCTGAGACTTCTGGAAAAATTCCATTCAGTATTCTTTCACATATCACATCAAAGAATAATGAAGGGCAGGAGTTCCAGGAGTACTGGTGATGAAAGAAACCCAAAAGATTATTTTGTTCATTTTTCCTCCTTTGGGGTCTGTGAACTAACAATTACAGAATCACTTCAAGCATTAGTTTAAAAAGAAGATACCTAGGCCTTATTCTCACTCCTCCTAAATTGACATCTCTCAAATGGAGAGGAGGATTAGGAGGGTTAGTTAGCTTTCCCAAGCTTTCCCAAGTGATCTGTAGGCACACTACTCACGTTTTAGAACCATAAATCTGTAGCAAAGGTTCTGAATCCTGGCTGCACATTCAAATAACATATGAGTTTTTAAAAAACCCCGAATCCCATGCTGGCTTAGAGCAGTGGTCTCAATCTCAGCTGCACTTTAGCCCCATTCCTAGTTCCCACCCTGTGCCAATCACATTGGAGTCTCTGGGGTGGGCCTGAATAAGGAAGCTGTGTGTTTTAAAGCTCCCTAGGTAATTCCAATATGCAGCAAAGGTTGAAAACCATTCTTCTGGAAATTCTAGGTTAATTATTTTGGGGTGGGTCTCAGGAATTGACAAATGCACCCCAGGTAATTTCAATGCATAGCATTAGCTGAGAACTATCATCATTGGTATCCTTCAGCCTACAGGTTCTGGCTTACCTCCTTCTCTCACATGATGCCCAAGCAAATCTTGACCAAGGCTGATACTGATGTGTGGAGATATAGATTCATGAGGAGTTATGGTTTATGCATACATAGACCTCTAATGCCTTCCTGAGCCAGTCTCATTAATTAATCTACCATTAACCAAACAAATGCACATTAAACATTTAATTATGTGCCAGGTACTCTGCAATGAATGAGATAATGACAAATAAGACATTGTTCCTGACACCTAAATAAGCTTATAGATTCATGGGTATGAAGGGGGGAGACAGATAGGCAAATAGAGGTGAAACAGAAAGTAATAATTATTACAATGGACAAGTAAACAAATAACTTGGGAACACAGTAATGATAGCAACTCAATCTGCCTTGAAGAGTCAGTGAAGATAGGCTTGAAGAAATGCTATTTAAGCTAAGTCATTCCTACATAGACTAAAATACCCTCCATGATGCAATTTCCATCTACTTCATCTCTTGCTACTCTCCCTGGCTTCAGGTTCAAACACATTGAATTTCTTCCTATTCTTTGAATGTCTTTTAACAAGCCTTCAGTATTTGCTTATCCCCTTTGCTTAGAACATTCTTTGCCCTTTCCCCACTTTTACCTACTATCTAGGATTTTGCTTAGCTATTAGTTTCACAAAGAAGTTCTCTCTGACTTCCTGAATGATGATATGTGCCTTTGTCATATATCCATGGACCACCCAGTAGTGCTTTGTTTGTAACATGCACATCTTTATTGCACATCAGTGACTTTTAAGCCTGGATACTCCATGAAATCAAGAGAAAGAGCTGTCTCCTCTACCACTGTGTCTCCTGTGCACAGCACAGGACCCAAAACTACTGAATGAATGAAGACATACATGAATGATGGGATGAATTGCATTCCAAGAACAGAGGGCAATATGTGCCAAGCCATAGAGGCATGACATTCTGTAGCATGTTCTAGGAACAGCAAAATTTTTGGATGGTCATAGTGCAGAATAGGCAGGAGGAGGTGTACCGAGCTGAGTCAGAATAGGTAGGCTGCTGAGGGCCCTCTATAAAACCCTGTGATCCAAACTTTATTCTGTAGCAGGTGGGATTGCATGAAGTTTTACATACAGGAGAATAATATTTAAGTTTCTCATTCAGGACAGTTACTTTAGAAGCAGCATGGAGGATGAACTGAAAAAAAAAAAGATTATTTTAAAGGAGCTCTGTTAGGAGATGTGCCAGTACTACAGTGAGAAATGATAAAGGCTTTTCTGAATTAATGAAGGGGAAGAGCTCCATTCAAAAGGTATTTTTGAGGTAGAATCTATAGCACTTGCTGACAAACTACACGTGGGGGTAAGTGTGAAAGATGATGTCATGGTCTAGTTTGGGAGACAGGCTGTTTGGGGATACCATTAATGGAAACAGAATATTGGAAGAGAAGAGATAATTTCAGGGAAAAAATATAATGAGCTTAGTTGTAAACATACTGAGAGTTCTATGTGCCTATGGGGCATCTGAGTGAAGTGTTTCATGCAGTTAGAAATGCTTAAAAATCTCAGCGTGGTACCATATTGATTGTAGATGTGACCAGCGTTGTCCAATTGACTATGTTGTCTTCTATTTATGTACTAACAGACAAACTTTAGACACTGTCAGTGTCATATTGATTTCATGATTTGTGCTACTTTGGGCTACAATTGGCAATCAAAATAACTACTTCAGCAGGGGAGTCTCGATAAAGTCACTTTTTGCTTATTTTCTTCAATATATACATACACCTATGTTAACCTCACCCAAATTCTGAAGTGGACAGTTTTTTTTTTTTTTTATTGGTGGCTGTGCTGATGTATTCCAGTCTTATTAGATCATGAGTTCTGTGAGTTCAGAAAGGAAGTGTTGTTTGTTGTTAAGCTTGGTGCCAGGTATAATAGAAATGCAAATTACTGGATGGATGGATGGATGGATAGATGGATGGATGGATTTATAATCTGATTGCTGGAATGTGTAATACTTTATGGAACCAGTCACCTAGAAATTGAAAACATCATGTCCTACTACTTAAAAACCTAAGTGATATTTTAGTTAGATGTTGTTGTCCATAGAAACAGGGTGGAAGAGATCGCTATAATTATTTTTGAATAGTCTTTTATTATATAATTTTCTCTTGAAAATAAGAAATAATATAGGGATTTTAGGTTTTATAGCAACTAAAGACTATATGTATTTTGAAACATTAACCTGTGATATAAACATTGAAAAATATTATGCTTCGTAACATTGAAGTTGATAGATGGGTACATGATCAAAGTTTTGTTTTAGAGAGATAAACTTGTGGGCCATATGAAGAAGCTGGAGGAGAAGAAATCATTCCAGTTGAACTGAGAAGAGATAATAAGGACCTGGAATAATCCAGTGGTGGAGAAGTGGAGAGTCCATTAATTTATTTATTCCTTGAATATTTATTCATAGTATCATACCAGACTCTGGGGGATGCAATGGCAAACAAACTAGATCAAGTTCCTTCGTTAAAGGAGTTCATAGATAAGTGAAGGTGAATGCACATCAATCAAATGATCATACTAATAAGTGTAACATTGCAATTGCAATGAAAGTATTGTATGGAGAGTCAGACTGAAAAAAAAAAATCTCATAGATTCAATTGACCATAGATGGTTATTGTTGTATCAGATTAAGTAACAGACATTTTTCCTGCATTTTCTTCTTTTTCAAATTGATTTGTCTGACAAAAGTAACATACATGAAATGCCATTCTAGAAGATATATTAAGTAACAAATTATCTGGAACAGATTAAATTGATTTTTTACCAAAAAATAAAAACAATGATCTCTGAGTTACAAGTTTTGATTTTGCAATTAATTTTATGTGGTTTTCAATTGGAATAATGTCACCATTCAATTGAAATAATTGTATTTTGCTGATGAGATACAGTTTATTCTAGGTCTCTCCATTTTTATTTATGTATTTATTTTTTTACCCAGATGTTGCAAGAGCAATTGAATTACTGGAAAAACTACAGGAATCTGGAGAAGTACCAGTACACAAGCTACAGTCTCTCAAAAAAGTGCTTCAGAGTGAGTTTTGTACAGCAATCCGAGAGGTAGGACACTAACATTTTAATAACTATATTCAGCCATATGTCTTTTAAATAGAAAACATGGTTTTTCCACACACTTGATTGAAATTGTTAAGATTAGAACTACATCTTTACTGCCTGTTTTTAGATCCTTGGACAGATGATAAAATATAATTTAGTCTGCTAAATTCTTAAATTAGATCCATCCAGGATTTATACATTTATCTAAAACCAAATGTTGATCTTCTGGTACCAGAGAAGGGTATGCTGCAGTAGATAAGTGTTCCATGTAGTCTAAACTATTTAGCACTCATGTGAAGCCACCAGAAATTCAGGTAGAAACAGCCACAGTTAATGAGAGCTGAGATTTTCTTAAGAGAACACTCAGCTAAGTCTTTCATAGGTAAATCTGATAGAGTAAACTCTTACTGACTAAAGTTTTAGTTACCCAAATATTACTGTCTAGTACAATAATGGAAAATATCCAAACAGGCTGGTATGCCTCCATAGTAAACCTTTGTAATGTTTTTCTGGCTAATAACAGTTTCAAGAAGAGTGAGGTGAAACAAATATGCTAAAATGTCTATTTGAATTTTGTATTGACTCATAGTAGAATTGACTATTAAACTGATGTATTCAATTGGTCATAAGAAAAACCCCCTTGAAATATGTCAGTTGTATTTTTTCATTCAGTAACCCCTTGGCCATTAAGAACTAAATGATATTTCATTAATCAGAACCAAAAACCCATAAATCTGTCATATTTGACCTCCTAGAAGTTCCCAGTAATGAAGTACCTATCATCATCATCCTCAAAGCCATATGAACCCAGTGACTATTTAGAGAATTTGTTGTAGCATACAGCTTGTGCCTTTCAAGGAATGGATGTATCAACTGTTCTTCCTCTTTGCAATTCTACTTGTGGTTAATGTACATTTTCAACAATTCGAGTTTATGAATACTCAGAGGATTCAAGACTCAATATAAACACAGATTTAAACTGTAGCCTAGCCAATACAGTTAACATTTAGACATTGCTGGAATTCAACTTATACTGTACTTATGTTCAATCTTTATCAGGTGAAGTTGTTCGCTGTTTAATTTTTGTTAATACAGAACACAGCTTGAGTAAGCAACCGTAATTATAAGTCTAATTTTTAACCTTTGAATTGATCAAAGGCTGAAAGGAAGTTTCTCAAAGCATATGAATTCTCTGCCATTGGCTTTCCCTCAGTGGGAAAGGTATAAGATATCTAGAAACCCCATGGGCGGCCCCACCAACTCCTGTGATCACTGTGTAGACCAAGGCTAAATTCCCTTTACACTTCTTTCTTTCTTCACAGAGTTCCATTCCCCTGAAATCTGGCAACCAACTTTTCCTTTTTTAGAGATTCTATCATCTCTTCTGTGTTGTAGCATTCTGCTATCCACAGAACTAAAAGATAGGACATCATATACTTGTTTGCTCACTGATTATATGGCTCTTGACCCAATTCAAAGTCTCTGCATTAGTGAAATTTACATTCCAGTGGGAGAAAGTTGTGAAAAATAAGCATGCAATACAATACCAGAGAGTGATGAGACTCTGGAGAGAAATAAACCAGGACAACAGGATTGAGTTAAGTTTAGGGTGGTCAGAAACAAACAAACAAACAAGCAAAAAAAAATAAAAAATAAAAACTAATGGAAGTAAGGGAGCAAGTCAAACAAATACAAAGGAGTACGGTGTTCTAGGCAGAGGAAACCTCAAGTACAAAACTCAGAACAAAGAATGATCTTAATGTACAGAAGGAATACCCAAAAGCCAGTATGTCTGGAATGGAAAATTCAAGGTAGGCTCCATAGGCAGCTGGAGAGCAGATCACGTAAGGTCTCTCGGGCCATAGTGAGAACATTGAACTTCATTTTAAGCATGACAAGCCGTTGGAGAGTTTTGGCCTGACCTAAATTGTTTTTTGGAAAGGTCTCTCTGTCCACTGTGAGAATACAGAACACAACCTTCAGTACAGTGTAGAAACAAGTGAAACCAGTAATAAAATAATGAGGCGATCAAGAGAGAGCAAGATGATAGCAGGTTGGACCAAGATGACAGCATTACGAGTATTGAAGTTTTCAGATTCTAGTATATTTTTGAGAGCAGAATCAACAGAAATTATTAATATATAAGATCTGTAGCATATGGAAGGGCAAAAGACTCAATTGATTCTTAGATTTGGGCTTGAACAATTGAACGCATTGGATGAATTTGGGCTTGAACAATTGGTATAATAAGGCTGGGGATATAGCTCAGTTGGTAGAGTGCTTGCCTCACAAGCACAAGACCCTGGGCTCAATCCCCAGCACCAAAAACAAAACAAACAAACAAGAGAAAAGCAAAGACAATTGGTATAATAAGATGGGACTCTTTAGAGGGGAGCCAGCTTTGGAGAAGACCTTCCAAGAACTCTATTCTGTATGTAATAAATTGATGATGCCTTTTAGACGTTAGAGATGTCTTGCAACCCTCTAAGTCTGAAGTTTGGGGGAGAATCTAAGACTGGATTTGTAAATGTGGTATAGACATCTGTTGAAATCAGCACAGAGGCTTTTTTTTTTTCTTTTGGGCGTATGTTAATGAAAAAGAGAATGAGAGTACAAATGAAAGTAAATATGGGGACTTTATATAAACATTATATCTTACACAGCCTGCCTGTGGTATGGTAGGCATGTATACCATTAATAGTCCATGAAAGTTTGTAGCCAATCTATAGGCAATCTAGAAGTTACAGAAGGAATAACACATGATATAATTTATCTATCTTATGTTTTGCAACTTTGAACCATTAAGATTAAATTTATGTTCACAATAATGTTCTTAGTAACAATTTTGGAATTTTAAAAGAAGCAGGTTATACAGAAGTTGTGAAAGGTCACTTCAACTTGCCTGACAGTTCATCCCAGTTGCATGGAATTATTTGTTAAGTGTGGTGATGCCTTTGTTATTCTTATTGTGTTGCTTTATCTTTACTGTGGGAAATAGCAAAAATGACAATACATATAAAATAATTCTAAATTATCTTCTTAATGTATCTAGTGAAAAGTCCTTTAATAACAATATGAAATATGAATATATATTGTGAGATAGGTGAACCAAATGCTAGTTAAGAAAAGTGCAGTTAGGAAGTATGACAAAGACTATCTAAAAATTAAATTGTACTGAGCCAAGAACACTTTCTCTCCTGGTCTCTGTTGTGCTAGTAAGAAACCTTTGAAGTTTTGGTTTCCTATTCAAATAATGCTTGGAATTTTTGTGGTTAAGTTTTTTGATGTTTTCAGAAACACATGCTAGTTAATACTTTAAAGTGTTTTCTTAGTTGCATTCACTGGAGCAAAACTAGATACAGGACCATTCCTTAAAAAAAATGTGTAACACAAGTTGTGATAAAAAAAAATGAGGCACTGTAAGCTTTTGCCAAAGATTTTTTATTTCCTTATGTAAATGCAACAGTAGTTATTATTATATGTTGAGGTAATCCCATATTTTGCTTAACATTTGGGTGAAACTACTGAATCAGCTCCTGGAATATGTGCAGCACTTATATAAAGAGAATAATTTGATGAAATTTTATGTTTTAAAATTTAAATGCATGCTTAAAAAAAGATCAGAAGTTTCCTTAACTATTTTCTACAATCTGTAATCTGTAATAAAGACTGATAAAAGTACATTGAGATTAGTACCAAGGGAAAAATATATACACAACCAAAAAAGGCATTGCTCTATTAATAAATAAGCTGCAATTGAATGACAGCCCATACACAGCTTTATTTGCAGCATGCAGATGGTGATTCATTGTGTTTTATTGTGAAAGATCTTGACAGAACCCTTATAGAATTAAATTGCACTTACTCTGTGCAAGTAACCTCAAAGTTCATGACAGAGAAATGGGCTGACATGTGATAATGTTATTCTATAATGAGCTGCACTGACTGTTAAGAGAATCTTCATACAGTTTTCCAAAGAGAAATGAAATAAAAAATGTTGTGGTACTGGGGCTGGAGTTGTGGCTCAGTGGAGAGCACTTGCCTGGCACATGTGAGGCACTGGGTTTGATCCTCGGTACCACATAAAAGTAAATAAACAAAATAAAGATATTTTGTCCATGTATAACTAAAAAAAATTTTTTTAAATGTTATATGGATGTTCTTAGTAAAGACCGTTTCTGTGACTTTAAGTGACTTCCTCATATTTTAGCTTTGCACTGTAATGATTAACTTAAATGGCCTAAACTTATAAATTTAGGGTTGAAATTGAATTATTATAAATATGGATTTTTGAATGAGGGAATTTTCTGAGATAATTGAGTGACAATACTTGGCGTGGTGGTCAAGAGATGGGTTGTTTCCTGATACTTCATATTCTATGTACCTCAGAGAAGGAAATTGATAAACATATGAATGATCACATTTAAGAGGACATATAATTTCTGTAACAGAATAAAAATAAATTCTTTTTGCAACCAAAGTAATAAAAAAACATAATTAGTAATCTAGTTATCATCCTTGTCTTCCAAACTTTGAGACATTCAAGCTTCCTGCTGTTCTGGGTGATGGGTCATTGACCTGGAGCATGATATACCACTGATGGTAGTCTATAGCGAGGACGAACTCCCATATTTATAACTGCCACATGTATGTTGAACCAAAAATGTGCTACAAAATAAACACTATTTTCTTTGGCCAATCACCAGATGTTGTATGTTACTATTTTCTAATGTAATCTCATGATCAAAAAAAGAAAATAAACCATCTCCATATGGACTCTCATTCTGTGGTAGTCCATAGGATTGTACAAAATGGTTCCAGTTCTCCTCTACATTTCGTCACATATTGGATTCATCCATCCTTTAAAACTAGACATGGTTATGACACCTGCTTTGGAATAATATGAGGGGAAAATTTGTGTTCCAGCTCTTCACAGAAGCCTATGGGCAGTGCAAGATTTGCCATGTACCCTTCCTTTTGCTAGGAAAATAGTAATGTTTTATATGATAAACTATCCATCAGCTTAGGCTTCAGAGTGAGAACATGAGAAATAGATGTTCTAGCCAACACTTTACCAACTTAGAGCCTTAGCAAAAATAAACCTTTGTTATTCTAAGCCCTCAAGATTGTAACATTCTTGCACCAAAGCAGGACCCAGGCCATCCTGACTGACACTATACAACATTCAAGCCAATTTTACCACAGAAAAAGGTTAAAAGCAGTATCTACCCTTTAATTTCCATGAAACAATGTTTTTAAACTATGGTGTTTTTTTTCCTAAACTTCAATGCATTTTTTTTAAAGCTTTGTGAAATTAGTAGCCAATATAAGTAATGATGGGGGTTCACAGATATTACATTTTTTAGAAACTTGAGTCATGGATTTTATTTACTTCTTTATTTCCCATTTTTCTCCTATTCTCATTCATTTCTTCCTGGGACTGGAACTCATTAACCCTCTGGCATCATGCCCCACACCCTCCCTAAGTTTCATACCATTTCTATGTAAATGGATTTTTTCTTTATTATAGACTTACAGATATAATCAATATAAAGTAAATATGCAGAGTATATCAGTCCATTGTTCAAGTGCTCTCAGTTCCCACCCAGAGGGATCTATAGAAGAGGAATTTTCACTACAGGACCTCCCAGCAGGGACATGTGGGAAAAGTTACCATGAGGCATCTTGTCAGACCAGAGAGAGCAGAAGAGTCATCTGTGCTGCAGTCATATTGACTAAAGTTAGAACCCCAATTGGTTATTTATTTTTAACTTTTCTGAAATTTAAGTTTTCACTTTAAGATAATGGAGAAAATATCATCAGTTTTGTAGTGTTCCTAGTACTTACAGTCATACATAAAGAGCACCGAGTATTAGAGATCATATATACACAGCACCTGGTACAGTATTAGATGGCTAATAATCATATAATCAACGAATACTATTATTATTTAAGAGTAGAGTCCCAGATTACCTCTAGGTATAGTGTTTTGGTAAATCAGGAAATGAATAACATGGAAAAAGTGCTTGTGTCTATAAGCTGTATTGAAGGAAGTACACAAGACTAATAAATTCTTTACCCCTCATATCAGTTATTTAAGCAAAATAAATTGAGCCATTGCATCTTAATTCCATATCCACTTGGGAAGCAGCATTACAATGTGAGGTTTTGTTCTCCATGTGGTTCTATACAGTGTTTTAACGCACCGTGTGAACTAAAACATGGAAGGCAAACTAATCTCCTCTATGAGAGAGCCAAGGATTGTTTGAAGAGAACATAGATTCACAATTACCCTGGAGGGCAGGGTGGGGGAGACAGGATAATTGGAGGAAGGGAGCAGTGGGGAGGAACAAGGAAGAAAGAAAAAGAGAGAGGGAAAGAGGAAGGAAGAAAGGAAAGGCAGGAAATAGAGAAGAAAGAGGCGAGAGAGAAAGGGAAAGGAAGAAGGGAAGGAGACAGAGAGAGGAAGGCAGGCAGGCAGACAGGCTGGCTGATGCTGAATCATGGCTTACACAGTATAATGGAAAAGCACAGAAAAAAATTTCTAATGGATTCGGACAAACCTGGATTTACTTCCTTTGCTTGGTCACTTAACTATGAAATCTTGTGCAAATTACTTTACTGCCATGAATTTGGTTTTGTTTAATCTTCCTTTTTTTTTTTAAAGACAAATTAAGATAATAATGACTTTGAGAAGATTAAATCAAATGAGATCAAATAGTAAATATTTTGACAAATACAGTGCCAAGCTGAAAGGGTAAGTAAGAACTTAGGGAATGCTTGCTATTCTGGTGAAAAGTTTGGTGGTTTTAGTGACAATGTTAAAATTTTATTATGCTTCAATAGAAATACTAAGATAACAATAGCCCTGTAGTGATTTTTTCTTTTGTTTTTTCTTCCTTTCTTTTCTTTTTCTTTTTTTTTTTTGTACTGGGGTTTAAACCCAGGGGTGCCCAGCCACTGAACTACTAGTCCTTTTTATTTTTTTTATTATGAGACAAAATCTCCCTAAATTGCTAAAGCTGTCTTTGAACTTGTGATCCTCCTGCTTCAGTACCCCATGTAGTCGGGATTCCAGTTGTACACCACAGTACCTGGTTAGTTTTGTAGTTCTTAATCATTTTTTTTTAAAAATGCATAATTTTTAATATAGGCTCCACATTTAAAAAAAAGATGTTGACACACTGATGTGATTTCAAAATAAGACAACTAGTGTAAAAAGAGACCTTGATCTTATCATATAATGACAAGTTAAGGACTTCGTGATATTTAGCCACGTAAAGAGAAAAACCATGCATATCATGAGATTTGACATCTAATCTTTGATTGGATAAGAGGAAAGGGAAGTAACCATGTCAGACTACTAGATGAAAAGTAGAAGAATGCAGCCAACTGAAGGATAACTGGAAATATCCAACAGTGAGTTCATATGTAATATAGGAATTATCCACTAACAGCAAAGTTTAGATGGCTTATTTCAGACCACTTTAAAATGGAGATTGTTTTTTACTTTAAATTGATGGAGTACAGTTTTATTTGTTGTATATTAATCAAATCAGACTACTTAGCATATCCATCACCTTGTGAATTTATCATATCTTTGTATTGAGAATATTCAAAAACTTCTAGCTATACTGAACGCACAAAATTTTATTAACTATAGTCACTCAATAGAACACAGGAATTTATGTTTATTATCTAATTGAAATTCTTTACCCATTGACCACACTATCCCTCCCTCCCCTATTCTCTCCCTGGTCTCAAGTAATTACTATTCTCTCTTCTTTCATGAGATCAATTTTTGGTTTTCATTCAGCATATGAGTGAGGTTATGCAGTGTTTGTCTTTTTGAACCTGTCTTATTTCACTTTACATAATGTCCTCTAGGTTAATACATGTTGTCCCAAATGATAGGATTTCATTCATTTTTATGACTGAATAGTATCCCAGTGTGTATATGTACCACATTTTCTTCATCCATTCATCCATTGCTGGGCATTTAGGTTGTGATTCCAATCCTTGGCTATTATGAATAGTACTGCAATAAACATGGGAGTACAGATGTCTCTTTGTCCTTTCTAATGTCATTCCCTGTGGGTGTATTCCCAGTATGGGAATACTGAATTATATGCTATTGTATTTTTAATATTTTGAAGACCCTCCCTACCATTTTCCAGAGTGTCTGTAGGAATTTACATTCCCATCAACACTATACAAAGGCTTCTTTTCCTCTATGTCCTCACTAGTATTTGTTATCATTTGTCATTTTGATAATAGCCATTCTAGCTGGAGTGAGGTGGTATCTTATCGTGGTTTTAACTTGCAAATCCTTGACGATTACTGATATTGAGCATTTTTCATATACCTATTGGTCTTTTATATGCTGCCTTTTGAGAAATGTCTATTAAGCTCTTTTGCCCATTTTTTAGTTAATCTGGTATTTTTACTGATAAGATTCTTACATATTCAGAATTATTAGCTCTATGTCAGATGCATAGTTTGCAAATTCTTTTTCCCATTCTTAGGTTGTCTAAAACAGGGATTTTTAAACTGAAGATCATGTATAGATGTCCTTGTAGATGAAGTAAGAACAAGTATGTGTGTGTGTGTGTGTGTGTGTGTGTGTGTGTAAAACTTTTATTTAGCTTTATTTTTGTTTTCTTCACTTTTGTACAAAAAAAGTTGTTTATGGCAAAATATGTCATTTTGCTTTTTTAACGGTTTAATGTGCTTAACATTTTCCTTTATAGAATATGCACATATAGTAGCAGAGGTTCCTTATGTAAAATCATCATCCTTGTATGATGACATCTAGGATAGCATTGCATTCATTAGAATTAACAAAAATGTATCCGACATTATGTTTATGCGTATCTTTTTCTGTTCACATTAAACTTAGCTTAAGTTGGCAAATGTCAAAGAAAAGAAAGCTGATGGCTCTTACATTTCCTTTGATTTTTATTTGCATTGCTAAATGTGGTGGGACACAAAAGCCAGACTGTTTCTTGTGTGATAAGTTTCCTGCCAATGTGCACATAGAGTCAAGAAAGCTTATTTCTGAGCATCCTGAAAATAAATCATACAATCTAGATATTTTCCCTGGAGGAAAAAGTCCCATTTTAAAGGGGTGGAAATTTACCAAAACTTATATTTGCCTTTCCATGAAAATCCTGACACATTTCCAAGCAAAAGAAACAATAAATAACTGGAGAAAGCTTTATCAAGTCAAATAGTCTAGAAATGCTTGAACTGGTGGGTTGTTCAGAGCAAGAAAAAAATTAGTGACTGTTCACTTGATATAACCTACTCCTGAACTCTGACATTTTGCTTGTATTTCAAAGCCAACTGCGGTGAAAATAACAGCTATGACATTCTCAATTTGATGCAAGCGAGTGAAAACTCCCCATTGTTTCAGTAAAACTCTGATTTTTATCTGTCATGTAAACACTAATGCCTGTGTGTGTGTGTGTGTGTGTGTGTGTGTGAGAGAGAGAGAGAGAGAGAGAATGAGAGAGACCTCATGGACACTTTAAAGGTCAGATTCTTCCAACAGAGAAAAATTTCTAAATAAAGAAAAATTCATAATGGAAGAAAAATCTAACTATAGTGTGTACATATATAATACACATAGAGCTTCTGGATCCAAGATCCAGCTTGATTAGTTTGGTGAAGACAGAGGTTTGTCTTGTCATAGGCACTTATTGCTTTAACCAGCAGCATGCATTAGTGTCAAAAACTGACAATTTTCCTAAAGGATGCCTTGCTGGCTCTGTTGAAAGAAAGTACCCTAATAATTTCGCAGCTATATTCTTGAATCTATATTTTCAACAGTTTTTATTTATTTATTTTTTAAATTTTTAAATGGAACCAATTTTTTTTTTAACTACCTAACGTTTCATGGTTTTTCCAGAGCAAAAGTGTTCATGTACCTAGCTGAACATGGGTTAGAAATTTCACTTTATTTTGTGAGTAAAGGAAAGCTGAATCTTAGAAAAATCTGACAAGAGAGGTTGGTTTGTGGCAGGACTTTCTTGTAGATGTTATGCCTGAGGAATGAGGCTAGACTTTCAGTTCCAGATTCTCTGATCTGGCAGGGTGGCTCTACAAACACCTGCCATTTTGGAGGAAGAGATGAGAGTTGAAAACTTGTGACCTTGCTGGGCTGAAAGAGAAATCAGTTATGTCAAGGGAGTTGAAAATGAGAGAGCCTTGTCAGTTCACCCAGGGAGAACATCTACAAACACCTGGAAACACTGCAAATCTTTTAAAGGTTACTGCTGCTTAGACTACTTAAAATTGAAAGAAGGCTTCAAATGTCTTTCCTTCCTGACAAAGGCTGTATTGTTGATGCCAGCCTTCCCCAAAGCAATTTTATTTGATTTGAAGACAGAGGATTTGGTAGAACCTGAATCCAAGTTGAATTGCTTTGGAGAAAACTCAAGGGTTTTGATGAAAGTCAGCTCCGCTCAGACTGGGAATTTAATTCTGTTTGCTATTAAACCCACGTGAGCTACAATTTGAACTCTTGCTGCTATTAAAATGGACTCAAAATGGATTAGATGCTAAAATTGACGTCAATATTTTCATGCAAAACATCACTATAAATTTAAGTCAAGTAAAACAGGCTTCTCATTGAGATATATTTTAAGCAAAACAAAATTTTATCTTTTATATATGACCTGGTGGATTTGGATTTATTGCTTTATTTCTGGGAAGAAGCCATCAATTTTTACAAGAAAAATAAGAGTGACATAATCCGATGTAATATCTGAAATAATTCAATGAAAAATGCAAAAAAAAATATGACATGCACATATGCACATATCTTAGTCCATTTTGTGCTTACTATTACAAAATATCTAAGATGAGATCATTTGAAAAGAGCAGACACTGGGGAGTCTTCTTGCTTCGTCTTCAAGTGGTAAGAAGGGCCAGTGGAGACACTAGTAAGTGCTACATGGAGCTTTATTCCTACAGATGAGGAAAGACCTTGGTGACCTAGTAACCTCTAAAAGTCTTATTTCTGCCAGTCAAGATGGTGCGTACCCGTAACCCCCACAACATAGGAGCTGATGCAGGAGGATGGCAAGTATATTAGCTTCTTATCTCCTTGATTGAAATACTTGATTACCATTTGGGGAGATAAATTTATCTGGGGACTCATGGGTTCAGAGGTCTCATTTCATAGCCAGCCAACTCCCTTGCTTTAGGCCCAAGGTGAGGCAGAACATCACGGCTGAAGGGCATAGTATAGAAAAGCCACTCAACTCATGGCAGCCAAAAAGCAAAGAGAAGGGAGCAGGAGGGGCCACAGGGAAGATAAACCCTTTCAGTGCATTCCCCCCATGACCCACCTCCTCCAGTGACAAACCCCCTACCTACAGTTACCACCCAATCAGCCCATTCAAACTAGGATGTAACCTAATAATTTTACCTCTGAATATTCCTGCATTAACAGGACCTTATATCCAAACCATAACAGCAAATTCCAGGACAGCCTGGGTGATTTAGCAAGCAAGACCCTGTCTCAAAATTTAAATAAATAAATAAATAAATAATATTTTTAAAGTACTTTGGATGTCCCTCAGTGATGGAGCAGCCTTGGGTTCAATGCTCCCCCTCCAAATACAAGTCTGTTTTCTTTTTTTCCTGTAGGTGCTGGGGAATCAAATCCCAAACAAAGTGCCTTGTGAATTCTAGGCAAGTGCTTTACTATTGAGCTACACTCCCCATCTAGTCTCACTTCTTAGCACTATCACGTTGGCAATACCTCAATTTTGGAGCAGACACATTCAGCCCATAGAAACACACATAAATCAGTTTTTATGGGGTAACTCCAGAGTTTCATCAAATTCTCAAAAAGATCAGTTTTATCTTCTCTTACCAACCACCCTTAAAATGAAGACTACTTTCTATGGTATCAGTTGCAAAATACTGCTCAACTAGTTTCTTCTTCTAATGTCCTTCTGGTTTTCTGACTACAGTTACATAGCAAGTAATTTATGTTTTTCTTTATGTAGATTTCATATAATCTGCATGAAAAACTGGGCGTCAACTAGAGCTAGTAGGAATGTGTCACTATGTGAGACCATGAATGGGGCAGGGGAAATGGATAATATGGATATTTTTAAACTGATGAAGATAATAAAAAATAAATGTACTCAGGCTGGGGATATAGCTCACTTGGTAGAGTGCTTGCCTCACATGCACAAGACCCTGGGTTCAATCCCCAGCACAGAAAGAAAGAGAGAAAGAAATAAAGAAAATAGAAGTGAGATAATGAAGCACAATGGCAGCTGAGTGCAGTGGTGCACACCTGTAATCCCAGTGGCTTGGGAGGCTGAGACGGGAGGATCATGAATTCAAAGCCAGCCTCAGCAACTTAACAAGGCCCTAAACAACTCAGTGACACCCTGTCTCTAAATATAATATTTTTTAAAAGGCCTGGAGATGTGACTTAGTGGTCGAGTGCCCCTGGGTTCAATCCCTGGTTCCAAAAAAAATAAAAAATAAAAAATAAATAAATGTACTCATTGAATTATTGGAGAATATGATTTACAGAATGACTACATCACTCATTTGAAACAAATTTTGAAGTATAGTTGTATTTCTGCAGCTTTCTCTGAGCAAAGACACATTTTTAAAGATGTACAGAGAGTGCTTGCAATATCAACATGTCACTTTCTGGTTTCAAGAACAGGAGATATGTGTGGCAGGAACCATCTTAGACTATAATTGCAAGAAGGGGTCATTGATCTTAAAGATATCTGATCCTCACAAAGAGTCCATAATGACTCTGAAGGCTGTTAGCATCACTGTTGGGTAAATACTCGGCCCAAGTCTTTATTTGCTATTACAAGTGATAAAATAAACAGTACATATTTCCAGAAGCTTGTAATTACATGTACTTACACAGTAGTTCAAAATAATAGAGTCCTTGGAGAAGTTATATTTTGTATCAGTCAGATAAAGTGAACATTCTGTCTTCTGCTGAGATCACAGGAGTGAAATCAGGACTTCTATTTTTGGCACCATGGATGACAACTGTTTTTTGTTTTTTCCCCCAGTGGACGAGTCATTTAAGTTTTTCTTGTGCTAATATTACCAATATATACAGAGACAAGCTATTTGGACTCACCTCCTAAAATAAATGTTAAGTTACAAATGCCATTTTTAAGCCATATTCCTGCTATCCCTGAGTGTGGTTTATACATAAAAAAGTTAGATTAGTACAATTTATAATTAAAATATATACAAGGCAATTAGTAACTTCTTTTCTTCTTTCCTTCCTCCCCTCCTTTTCTTCTCCCACAGAGAAATACACAAGACTTAGGGCTTTAAAATAGTGGAAACTGATGTATATCTTGTGTTCGTTTCTATATAGTCTGATTGCATACATATTTTCCTAAAATACTCTAATGTTCTGTGTTTAAAATGTTATGAAAACATACCACACTGATAACATTTTTAGAGGTTGCTCTTTTTCTCTTAATATCTTACTGCTAAGATTCAATCATATTTTTTCTGTTGCTCTAGTTCATTTGTTTTGACTGCTGTATGATATTCCCTGGTGAGACACAGTCTATCAGCTCAGTCTCCCATCAATGAGTACTGGGTTGTTTCCAGATTTTCACTATGTTCTACAGTTAAAATATATATGTTCTTCTCCGATGACCAACGCCTGTCCCAGGCATATATGTAAATATGGAATTTCTGGATCATAAGGTATAAGAATGTCCAACTTTAAGAGAAAATGTTCAATAATTTTCAAACTTGGTTGCTCCAGTTTACATACTGACAAGCAAGATGTTATACATCATGTATCCATATTACTCCACCACTTGGTATATGAGACTTTAAAATTTTCACCAACTGAATACACTAAAATGGTATTTTATAGCTGTCACTAAACTATTGAACATCTCTGATAATTACTGTGAAATATTTGTCTGTTTTTCTATTGGTTTGTGCTTTTACATATATTTTAATATATTATTAGTAGTAATTATTTACTGGAGTTAGATATAGTAAATATATTCTCCTACTTTGTAACTTGTCCTTCATAAATTAAATTCTTGATTTTAAATGTTTATTTTTTAACAATCAATGATTGTTTTGGTATCTCATTTAAGAAATTTTCCCTACTCCCATGTGTAAAAGATATATATATATATAAAAGATATATGTTTTCTACTAAGGTAAACATTTTGTTTTTGAAATAATTGTCCTTAATACATCTAGAGTTCATTATTGTGTGTGCTTTGAGGTAAAGATTCAATTTTATCTTTCACTCATAGGATAACTCTTCATTTCCTGCTTCATGTTTTGAATAATATACATTTTCTTTCAATCTGTTTTATTACTGTACAGGATAGTCTACACACACTAATCTGTTCCTGGGTTCTCTTGAGTAATTGGTCAATTTATCTACCTCTTCATTAGTGCCCTGTTTAACTCACTGGGAGAACCAAGGCAATGAGTACAAGTAGAGGGATAGCACGTGGCTTTGATTCTAGATCCTAGCTTTTGTTTCAGTGGGAGGTTTGCCTGTGTGTGTGTGTGTGTGTGTGTGTGTGTTAATAAAAGTAAGCCATTCATAAATCAATAGACAATAATGAGCATGTGCTAAAAACAAAAAAATATAATGTCTCCAATTCTGTCCTTTGCACCTGAGGTCCAATGGGGGCAGGAAATAAAAATAGAATACGGCCCAATATTCTTAAAAAGTTAGAACAATTTTAAGTCCATGATTTGTGGTGCTCTTCCTATTTCTTTCATTAGGGTTAACTAAGGATTTAATTAATTTAAGTACCTTATTAGACTAAAGGTAGAAAATATCTATTTTAATTACAACAGAAAATTAGCACCCAGCATGATAATCTGCCAGATAATGAACAATTAATAAGTGTTTGTTAGATACAAGAGGAAATTCCTTAAGATGACTCATTTTTATTAGTAGAGGAGCATGCGCTGGATGTTCCCAAATCTCAAATTTTCAAATGCATCTCTTAACTCCTACAAAACACGCCCACATTTCTAGTTCAAAATGAGATTTACATTAAAATCACATCAACCCTTGAAAAGTAATCTGTATTAGAACCCAAACTTTTAGGATTCTTTATGTATTTGCGTAAATATTTACATTTATATGAATATGTAAATATGTAAAACATGGTTTTCATGTAAATAAGTAATGTGGATTTTATATTGTATTTAACATAAAGTTAGTGATGTACATAAGGCTAAAAGCAGGACCAGGAAGACCTAGTCCTGGTGTTCAAAGTCTTTGGAGAATTGTGACATTTTTTTGTGAATCTGATGATATCATGGGTCCTTTTTCCAAGGTTTTGGTACAAATCTAAGAATGATCCACTTGGTACCTTGATCTACCATAAACACTTTATTTTATAGATGATAAAATAAGATGGAAAAAGTATAGGTCGTCCTTTAAGCTACTTAGTGCCTGAGTTAGCACTGAGACCAGTGCCCTGAATCCCAGTTGAGTTCCACTAACTGGGCAGTGAGTAAAATAGAACATTGTGAAACAGGGAATATTTTTCTCACTACATTAAAAAATAAGTAAAGATAATAAGAAAGCTGCACCATGATCCCCATTTCTATAATCCCTATTCATGTCAGTGTTCCATTTGTACCAACAATGATTTATTTAAATGTTTGCCTTCTAGTTCTGTTTTTATGCCTTGGTTCAGACATATGTGTAAAAGATATATACCTATATTTTCTATATTTGTGAATATAGAAATAATATAATTTGTGAATATAGGTAATGATTGTATACTATATGATAACATATTGCATATATTATATTGTGTTTTAATATACTGGTAATATATTCTCTCATATATTTATCCAAATTTCCATGAGATATTAAGAAAATTAAGTTATTAATCACTGTATGCATGATACTATATCACCAAAATCATCTTGACATTTCCAGAAAATTTTATCTCTTTCTGGAATAGTTTAGTATTTTTGAGACCAAACTTTAACAAATGTATTTCAGGATCTAACACACAAACATGCATGTCAAACGTGCCATAGTTTTTCTCTTAGTAAGTTAGCAATGGGGCTATGGAAACAATTTTCAACTAATTGCTACATTTGGGAAGAAAGCCCATTCCTTAATAAAGAGAAAGGAAATCAGTCACAGGTAATCTCTTCCAAAAGTACCTCACCCTTTCCATGTCAACATGTTAACCATATAACAAGACACCCTCTAATATTTGTTAAGCCTAATACTTGTAAACTTTTGAACTACATTTTCTCCATGCTGCTCCAGCTACAGGACATCTCAGACTTGTCCAGCCCCTATTCATTTTCTCTATGCCAGTCCTTAGAGGTGCAGTCATTAACACCCAGCCAACCAGTGGATAACCAAGAGATAGTACTGATTGTGAAAGGCATTTTTTCCAAGTATCTTAGGGACTATGCAAAATACATAGACAAACATATTAATCAAACCAAACAACCAAAAGCACACAACAAAACATTTGACTTAGCGTTACCTAGGTGAGGAATGGGAGGTAGCAGAAATGTGTCCTCTCCTTTCCTCAGTCTTACTTCTGGAAAGATGGGCCAGTGACCAGTAAAACCAATGTTAGAAACCTTGCAGAGGTCTGCAGAGTTGACAGAATCATCACCTTGGGGACAATGGATAGATGTGTATTTTCCATGCTAAAGGAAATAATGGTTTTTGGGTTTTTTTTTCAGTTTTTAAGGTCAAGGGAGAAGTCTGAATGCCCAATAGAGTTGATGGTTTGCCTGTCACTGACTTCCTAAACACCACTTTCTTCCTATATCTTCGTACACAACTTTTTGGTCTTTCCAACCTGGGGAGTCAGCAGGCACACAGCTAAACATGGATGTGGTGCCACACACATCTCTCTACAGAATACTGAGCGCTAACTATTCAGAGAAATATAAATCCAAGTGGAGACAAGTGGGCAAGTTTATTGTTTCCGATAGAAACAATATTCTGTGAATTTTTCCATTACGACCATCTGTTCGCCCATTATCATTGACTCCTCATTTCAGAAAGTAAGTTGTAACTGGATTCTCTTAAAATATCTTTGACTAGCATTAAAAGTGTCCTCGAATATGGGACAGTAATTACTTCTGTTTCCAGGATAGAGCCAAACCAACTACCCCAGCACATGGAGGGAACTGGGGTCACTAGACAGTATGTGAGCAAAAGAGACTTTTCCAGACAAGCTATAAAGTACATTGTTCCTTCAAATAGGATAAAAAAAATTTCCAATTATATTTCAATGAAATTTTTAAACTAAAAGACTCAAATCATAATGTTGCAAGAAATTCAAGGTCTTAAAAAATTATGCCCCCCAGAACTTCTCAATAATAAATATTTTAAATATTTGAGGATAGTCCCAGGAGAGAACAATAATTTATTAATTACTAGGGTTGAAGAGTTTGTAATTCTGAGTGTGATGCAAATCGCATTGTTGATATTTCATGCAAAATATCTTGTCAACCACAGGCAATTATTCAACAATAGTTAAGAGGAAGAGATTCATTTAGAATGTTCATTTGCCTTAATTAATTTTGGCAAATTATTAAAGCTGAAGGAGGCATTTTTCAAGATCTCCATGACTTTAGGATTCAAAGTAATAGAATCACTGAATCATGCCTGATATTCATAATTTCATCTTGGAAAGGATAAATTTGGGTAATAGAGTCCACTTAGACTATTGACTTTATCATCCTGGCCTAAAGGTAAAATCTAATGAAATTGATTATTATTCCAATTATGATTTGCCAGGTGCAAAGAAAAAAATTGAAGAGTCCACTATTCAAACATATAATTATACAAACTAGTTTTCTTCAACTTGAATTTTTCTGTATGATGAATATTGGTCTTTATGAAGCTAGAGCTTTAAAAAAATCTTGGAATATTTATCTATCCTATCTTTAATTTCATCTGCTAGATGACCTTATTGTGAAGAAAATAGTTTAAATATCAACTAATAATTCTGATATTTTAGAAATATTTTATTTTATAAAAATTATTAAAATTCCTTATTGATTCCCTATTATAAAGTGGTTCACATTGGTTTGTTCTAAGATTCTATAAAATTTCCACCCATCAAATACATTTACCTTTTTTTTTTGTCTGAAACAAATTTATAAGAAACATCTCAGAATAATGGGAGAAAGGACAGAGGAGCAGGGCAAGGGGAGTGTCCCAGGGACAACAGTCTCTGATGTCCTCTGCAGATGGGGGCAGAGGAGGCTCCTGATGTCCAAGTGGGTGCAGAAGTGCTCTCGGTTATAACTCTGGCAGAGGAACCTGAGGTAGTTGAGGTAGTTGTCATATGTTGCTCCTGCAGCTGTTCAGAGGCCACATGACTGATGCCCATGCAAGGTGTCAGGATCTACACAGCACAGGTTCTCTGGCTGTGCACTGGTTTAGTATGGTCACCTCTCCCCTTCATTGGAGCCACACTCTATGAATCTGGCAGGTTTCTGCCCTCTTACATTGGAATTACCTTCCTACTGACACATGGCATGCAACAGCACAATTCTTTGACACAGTTAGCAATCCTCCCAGTCAACTTCCAGAAATTTCCATTGGTATGGCATTGCCCAGAGTCAGTCTGGGAGGCTAAATTAGGTGTGGGGGTCCTTGTAGGTAGTTAGCGGAAATGGAAGGCAGGCTGGCTGGCCCTTCTCATGTGCTTCTGCCCTGACTGTTGAGCTTCCTCAGGCATTGGAAGTTCACAGGGCAAAGGGAAGGTATGAAGGGCAGGGTCACTGAGACACCTCTTTGGAAGGACAGGAGAATTGTAAAGATCCAAGAGGCATGGGCGAGGTTTAACCCTCTGAGGCTGGAACTTGCAGCCTGCACCCTGGTTTTTCTGTGCTCCAATATAAGGTAGGTAGCCATGGCTGCATTGAATTTTCTCTTGGCCAGACACATACAGGTCTTGTGTAGGTCATAAACCATATCAAACATTACTGTCAGTATTTTGGGATCTGGTTGTTTGAGGAGGGTTTCACCATAATCATGGGGTAAATACTGCTCACCCTGTGTCAGCCATGGGTGCTGAAGGATCTGCTTGGCTGTGGGCTGCTTCCTGGGGTCCAGGGTCAGTATTTGGCATGTGAATATTTGTGCTGCCACAGAAACATTGGTAGAGAAATGGTAGGTTCCGAGCACAATCTGCCTCAGTATCTCCTTAGTGGTGGGTCCCATAAATGGGCGCCTCCTTGTCAGCATAAAACACAGAATGACACTGAGGCTCCAAATGTCCACTGGGGGCCCTTCATACACTTGCCTTAGGATAATTTCAGGGGCAAAGTATGAGAGAATGACCCAGAACTCATGCAGATTCTGCCCAGGTGTGACCATGGTGCTGAAGCCAAAGTCAATAAGTTTGATGTGGCCTCTGGCATTCAGCATGATGTTCTCTGGCTTCAGGTCTTGATACAGGATGCCCTTGTCATGGAAGTAGCCCACGGCACACACTATCTGCCAGAAATGTCTGCGGGGACATGATCCAATAGCTGTCCCCCACCTGTGTGCTCCATCACCATGCAGATATTTCTGTGGATCTCAACAACCTGAAATAATTGAATCACATTGGGATCCTCCAGGCTTCTCTTCATAGAAGACCAAGAGGTTCTGCACTGTCTTCAGCAGGACTTCCACTGCCACCTCTGCCCCCATGGGGCAAAAGCAGGCTAGTTTTATCTGGCCAAACCCTCCATGCCCAATGTCCTTCAGAACCTCATACTGGTCTCTCAAGACTGCCTTCTTGCAGGAGCTGGGCCCTTGCAACACTACACTAGTCTCACTACTCTGGCTGTACATCCTAAGCAAGAGCACCACCAAAGGATGCTAGCTAAAAAATAAATAAATAAACAACAGACCAAAACAACAAACCCAAATCAAAGAACCAATATCCAAAGACCACTACAATCAACCGCCAACCACCAAATGCACTAACTTTTTGGGAGTCTGACAGGTCATCACTAAGAGTTTCCTATATTTATGGACAAAAAAACCCAGCCATAGGCACTCTATTATATACCTGCATTTTGAAACTTACTCACATGACTCCTTGTGCATCAAAGCAAGCCATCACCCAGTCATGCCTGGCCATAACTCCCAGGGATCATCTCTTTTTATGGCCTCCAGAACTGTTTCCATTTGCAGAATAGGAATAAGGAAGGACTCCAGGCATTTTTGCTTCAG
Source organism: Marmota marmota marmota (assembly GCF_001458135.2). Classification (NCBI taxonomy): domain Eukaryota; kingdom Metazoa; phylum Chordata; class Mammalia; order Rodentia; family Sciuridae; genus Marmota; species Marmota marmota. Next base: position 28,136,893 of record NW_025999853.1, read on the forward strand.
TAGGTTGTGGAGATTGATATTTATTGTTTAGAAATTAATATTTGTATGGAACTTCAATGTACTTTTCATTTTCAGCCTCAAAATCTGTAATAACTTTTTGTTTTGAAAGACCCCAACATTATCTACACTCAAGGTATTCAATTCCTTTTTCTTCTAACTTGGAATAACTGATATCAAAAGGATCGTAGCACTTCACTCACATGGTGATACTTCAACAAAATGCTCTGTTCCCTAAGACACCCTAGAGCACAGTATTATCACCTGTGGGGATAAGAAGGAGACTTAAAGTTTCATCATAATTTCTCCATATAGTCCTATACACAATGCATACATCACATTGGGATGTTGTGTATAGCATCTTATACACAAACATTATATTGTGACATCAGTAACTGAGGGGACGGGTAGAGATGTACAAGAACAGCATTTTCTGGTACTGAAGCCATGCTGCTATGGGTTCACACCAGAGTTGTTTCTCCAGCTCATGTTAAAGGGAATGCTCAGGGGAACTGCACAGATATAACTGTAAGACATGCCTAAAATGAAAGGGATGGAATTCAAATATTTCATGCGAAAAATCAATTAGATAGGAGAGACGATAATCATTAGTGGATACAAGACACAGTGAATCAGCAGCATGCCCCACTCTCCTTTTAAGGGCACAAGGCCCACCGACTAAGCAGCCCATCCTGCTTTCTTTATGAGGGCAAAAGTGCTACTGAACCAGCAGCCTGCCCTCTCCTCCTTATAAGATCACAAGTTTACATTTAATTTTGAAATTTGCTTTATAATGAATATTTAATTAAACATGAATTTACAGGTGAAATATTCATAAGTTAACCATCTAGCTGGTTATTTTGTTTATTCAAGGCCAAATGTTGAGATGTTTATAACTATTGACTTCCTTTAAAGCAATATTTATAAGGGTTAAAAACATGTTTATTGAATTATATATATTTCTATGTGTTTTGTATTGGTGATCATATTGGCAACTTAAATATGCAATGGCTAGATTATATGAAACTAATTAATTAGGGGCTGGAGCTGGGGCTAGGGCTCAGTGGTAGAGCTTTTGCCTAGCACATGTGACATGAACCTCCCTCATAGACATATCACTCTAGGTTCAATCCTCAGCACCACATAAAAATAAATAAAGATATATATATATGTATGTATATATATATATATATATATATATATATATATATATATATAAACTAATTAATTAGATTTGAAAGTAGTTATAATTAAACTTGTTGGCTTGCTTTCCTAATACAGTAATAATGTTTTAAAGGTCATTTAGGATAATTCAATATACCTTTTTAATACAAATATACCTTTACATGGATTAAATTTGGTTTTAATGTAATAAGTTATTTAGTGAGTAAATTTATTACTTTGTGTGCTAACTCCAGGGATATTTCCGGTTCCCCACTCTATTACCTCCCCTTTGACCTGGCCTTTGAAAACAAAATGACTTATCATTTTTTCTCTTTTGCCTTCCCTCTTCCCACCACCTTCAAGCTCTGATCTGGCTGAAAAAGGAAAAGCCACTAACAGGGATACTTGCATGTCTGCCACCATCCTCTAGCTGAGATTTCCTCATTTTTTCTGTGATAGTGGTTTCTTCATAAATGTAGCAGTTACTAGTTTTATGACCATCTGGCTTAGATCATCTCCATGTGAAGGAACCTCCCTCATAGACAAAAGGAGGGAATTTTGCTGTTAAAGTCCCATAGACATATCACTCTAGTAGTTTTCATGTTCAAAGGTAAACCGGGAACCTAAATTTATGAATGTGGATATGCCTAGGATAGTGCAATAAGAATATTTTTCCCTATGCAAAGAAATACTAACTTTCAATTTGCAGGAGCTTTATGATACCCATGACTCAGCAATGATGCACAGTGGGTATAGTCTTGGCTCCATAAGTTTCCTCCTGTTTGTACTTTGCAGTTACAAGATACTTTGTCTTCTTCTGTGGTGACCCCCAAATCCATAGATGATTTAGATGACGGTACCAAATACAGAATTGGGTTGGTGGTGATGACCGTAGGGTAGTGCACCTTGGGAATTTTTTTCCAGTCCTCTCTGCATGCTATGCAGCACATTTCTGTTCATTTCACAGCAGTTGCTTTTTCTCCACCCTCTGCATATGACTTGCCCAGTCTTTGTGTAGCAGCAGTTCCGTTCATGTGGACTGGCAATGCCTCACCTTTCTTCTTATTGAAGGAGAGGGTATACTTACATGGATAACATCTCTTACACTCCTCAACGGTACCAAGTAAGAGCATTCACTGCACACTTCCGGGGACGTATTTAGGTTTTGTTGTTGTTGTTATTTGTTTGTTTGTTTTAGCTATCCCATATTTGAAAAATTATTGTGAGAATCTTCTGGCAGATGGCAGTACGTCCAAGAAGGACCAGCTTTTTCAAATATGCACAGACGACTCAAGTTTGCTCAGTATAGGACTGGATTTTCCTTAAGATATTCTTTTTCATTTTGTACATTTATCGCAAAAGGGAAATAAATACCTTTTGGGAAGGAAATGGGAAATGTGTTTCAAAAATCTCAAGATCCTAGATAGACCTGACTGAAATCTATTAGGAATTAGGAGAAATTCTCATAGACTTGCAATAAGCAACTTTCTTCTCCCTAAGTTAAATATTGCCTTAGCTTCTTAATTTTCCTCGTAAGGTATAGTCTCTATTCCTTCCAAGCACCTGGTTACCTTTCTTCCCATGAATTCCAACATCCATGTTAAATACCTACTGGAAATATCCAATTCCATAATTTGGTATTTTGTGTGATTGATTTATATGCAACATTGTTAAGGTAACTTACTCAATTACTTGACAGGATGGAGCTGGGAGGATTCAGGTATAACCTTCTGTTGGCCTAAAATAAAGACAATTTGCCAAACAAAAAAATACATGTATATAGATAAATTTATATGTGTATATATAACACCTTAGGCATAATTTAGTTGAGTTATACTCTTAGTAACTATATAGTCATTTAAATTTCTGATAATACATATATAATGTGTGGCCATCTACTTCTTACAATCTTTAAAAATAGACATTAACCAGAAAAATGATACCCAACAGTTTTTAAAATTTAAGATATGCTTATTCTAAGGACTCCTGGGATCTGATTTAAAAAAAAAAAAAAAAAGATCAGAATGTACCAGTAGCCATGGTTTTCTGTCCAAAAATCTTTACCAAATTTCTTCCATGGTACTTGGATGTGGTTCCATGCTTTCTGCCTGAAAATAGATCTACCACATCCAACTAAGCAGTCCAACTAAGCACTTGCAATTGGTTGAAAGGAACAGAACACAGCCAGATGCCCTCAATCTCCTGCCAACTCAGAATCCCCCAAGTCAGATTGAAATGCTGTGTTTATGTGTGACTAGAAAACGTATGCTTTATAAACTGTCCAAGTGAGACCCCACGAAGATTTTTCTGGAGCTCTGGAAGATTCTGCTCATTTGTCTCATGAACTACATGCCTTTTAAAAAAAATAGATTGAGATACTTTAATTTATATGGCAACCTGCTTGTATTTTTTCACCACTTGACCAAACTCCTACCACCTTAACTTTACCTTCTGCTTTACCTTCCAGCTTCTTGATGACAATTGTGTCATCTTTTAGAGTGGGTATTACATTCTTATCCACCCTTCTTAAGTGTCTGGATGGAGCCGTTGAGATGCAATGGGTCTGGCTTTTGACATAGAGAATGGTCTCTGCTCTAGGATTTCCCCAAGGGTGAGCCTGTCCTGATATTTGATAGTAATCATGTCTGACAGTAGCTCCTCTTGAAACCAGCCCTGAGGCAAGTTCTGGCCTCCAGAGGTTTTATCCAATAGGTTATATATCCTCATTTAGTTAATTAAAGCCAGGCAATTCAGCTCCACTACACAGTTGGGACAGAAGCATCTTTGATCTATCTGGTGTGGGACATTTAAATGAGATACTAGCCACTGGTCTAGTAAATTAATTAGTTCCTAAGAACTTTGACCTAAATTATAGTGAAAGACAAATAACACATGCATCTCCTGGAGTTTCTTTCATCTCTTACCAGCAGGACAGATGTCTCCATATCCGTGGGTCTGCAAACACTGACATGTTGGAAGAACTCTGTGGATAATTACCTTGGCACGAGGCAGATGGCCTCTCATAATTACTATTACTCTGTTGTGGGAGGCAACTTAGGCATTATCAGAGAGAAGCAATGGTACCAAATTTCAGTCAAGTTGCTAACCATCCATTATTTCACTATAAGAAACCGAAAACAGCTGTTTCCAGCCTTCCCTTTGCTCTGTTGTCAGTGCAGTAACACTTCAGAGATAAATATTTTCATCTGGACTATAAACCTGACATTAAATGGAAACTGAAATACTAATCTGCTAAACTGGCAGCATCAAACATGTGCATCAGAATGGTTTTCTACACATTTCTAGGTATGAAGGGATTGGTTGCAAACCCTACCAAAGTGTAAATGGAAAAGAATTGATGTTTAGTGACATTGAGCTCTTACACAATACATATTTTTTAAAGATGAAAAAAAAAAAGTCAGCAATTGAAGTTTACTATAAGACCATACCAGAGATCAAAGCACTCTTTTGGGAATGGGGTTGTTTCCAGTTGATAATCCTCTGAGATCTTGATGATTTTCCCTTACTATGGAGTGCAGTGCTCACATACAGAGAGGAGTAGAAGAAGAAAATTCACAAAAGTCTTGCATAAGGAGGAGACCTATCCAAGGAGTCATCAAGCTATAAGGTAGAATATAGTAAAAAAAAAAAATAGAGCAAATATGCCAGGTTTCCTACTGAGTCTCCCCGTCTTCTCTGTAGCTGGCAGTAACATGATTTCAATCAGGTGACTACTGCCCACCTCTCAACTCTATATCAGTATGACTCAAAGAAGGGCCAACCTGTGCTCATCAAGGAAGGTAAATATGATTGACTTACCCCAAGGCAGGGGTCATGGTCTCATTCCCCTTATTAGTGATGAGATTGGTGTGGTGAGATTCAATCCTGAATGAAAGGCCAAGAATGGCATAGATGGGGGTTCAAGGGTGAGTTTCTGAGAATATCACAATTATTAAAAGAGACATGGGAAGATGTAATACCCTCCTTCCCACTGGAATGTTGTTTATAGAACTGGGCCAGGTTTGGGGGTAACTATAAGAATCAGTACCAAAAGACAAAGTTGATGTTACAAGAATTCCACTGGAGTAAATACCTGGGACCTTGATGGCAAGAGATGGAGGTTTAAACTAATTGTCTAGATTCACTTTACCTTGAACTTTCTTGTTACTAGCATTTTTCAGCATTTGAACAAATGGTTCTTACATTTTGATGTACTTGAGAATACACAAAGTGCCTTTAAAAACTTTGATCCCCAGTCCTAACCCCACTGCAACTGTAAGGGTGGGAGCCAGATGTCCCTGAATTTTAAGGCTCCCCAGGTGATTCCATTATGTAGCAACATTTGGGAACCATCTGGTTTGAGCCATTTTGAATTACAACTTTCATTTCTATCTGAATTCTTCCTAACTGAAACAATAACATGCAAACAAAAAAAAGGGAAAGAAATTAAAAACATTGTGTGAGTAGCTATACAGAATAATAACACAGAAACGATATTAAGAAGAGAATAATAGTCAGAAATATGCTTTAATCATTTTTGAAAGGAACCCTAAATCAGTAACATAGCAATCAAATAGAACCATATTCAAATGCAATCAAGGACCTATTACTCTTGCTAGAGTTGACTCACTGATTATTTCCTCTTATAAAGTTTTGTATCTATTAAATAACCTGAGTTTAATTTATGTAAAATAATGAAAAGTGAGAAACTCCTTCCATGTTTATTAAATTTGGTCTTTGATGAATGTGTCTGCATAATAGAAATAAATACTGACTTTTATTATATCTAATTTCATGAAAGGAAGATGAGTTATTCTTGTCATTTGTTCCAATCCCCTCACAACATACACACACACACACACACACACACACACCTCAGTCCTCTTTTTTTTCAGCTACTAGTGGCTCCTATGAGCCCTCTAACATTTCATCTCCTTTCTAGTCTAAATTATTATTTAGAAAACCATCTAAGAAAGGGTCCAAAGTGACTTACACTCCACATGGAGTGACACAGGCAACAAACCTGATACATCACAGTGAATCTTGTCATCAATTCTGTGACTCAACCAATTTCCAGAAGAAATCATTTCTTCTTCTCTGGAAGGCTGTATTCCTTCTTATTTTGAAGAGGGAGAGTTGTCATCATTTACCTCTACAGAAAAGTTCACACAGCAATAGCTCCTAAGTCTTTTCCCTTATCCTAGATTCGAAGCACAGCTACCTATCCCACTTCATGCTTTCATTCCCCATATGCACAGGATTCAGGATTTTTTTTTAAGGATCTCAGCACCACTGTGCATCCAAGAATGGGTATTTCGGTCCCCAAAAGCCATATTTTAGACCACACTACAAACATCATACAAATCTGACAGATGTTAGTGAAAACCTTCAGTTTCTGTAAAGGTCTTCTTAATAGCTCTTAGTTATTGTTGGTCTTCACTGCTCAGTTATTGGGCTCAGTCCTCGATTTTCTACTTCATCTTCATGGAAGATTATAAAATATAAAAACTGAATAGCTACGACATCAATAGGCATCCCTAGACTCATCAGACATCAGGATAGGCCACTCAGTTTGAAAAACAAACCAGGGAAACTGACATATTAATGAGCTTTGCATTACATAGATCATATCAACATAAGATTTCTTTGATTTTACAATATATAATATACACCAGAGATAGGAAATATGACTAGCAAATCTTGTGTTGTTTTTTTTTGAAAAAAGACATTTAAAAGTATGTATTTAGGTAGGCAGTAAGAACATTAAGAGGAAACTGCATACTTTTGAAACGGGTATAGAATCTGAAGGTTGTTTTTCCATTAATACTGTTATGCTGACAATTATGATAAAAATGAATGGGAAATGTGACAAGAATAATCAGTGTCTGAGAGAATATGTGGATTCATCTGAATTGATAGCATTTATCGATTGAGGGTAGGTACTAATGAAGCACTTCAGGATAATTAAAACTTTCTGCGATTCCCCTCCCCCTTTCGCAAAGGAACTTAGGTTTTCCTATGATTTAATTTGAAGGATGTGGAAATACAAAGACAGATTTTTGTCATCCCCAAAGGCAGGTTAATAATACATTCAGATTCAAATCTTCTCACATTGATAAAACTGGCCTACTTTTTCTTTCAGAGAGAAAATGTCTTATGAAATTTTTTTCACATAGAAAATGTTGCTTTTTGGTGCCTTTCTTCTTCCATACTATAATTAAACCTGGCATATCACTTCCCAAAGTTAAATGAAGTTTGGTTCATTTTCAGGTCTGGGCTTTTTAATGAGTTAGCATCTCTGCTGCCTAAGACAGGCACATTCTCTGCTTTGCATGCCAGGGAATTTTTCTGACAGTAGTGATAATGATGCAGATGTTTTTCTTTGTGGGGATTTTCCAACAATGTCCCTAATGAAAATACATGCCTACTTCCTGGCAAATGAAAAAAAAATCATTTTTCAAAACAAAAATTTCAAATGCCTTCATCCTAACATGGCAAATGTAAACAGCTATTATTTTTCCACATCATTTTTATTGTGTTCTATGTCAAGCAATAAAATGGTTCATTGCTTTTCTTTTTCTTTTTCTTTTTTTTTTTTTTACTTTTTCTGGTCTTGATACGGAAACAACTTCCACAAAATCTCATACAGGCCCCAAGTGGAGTGGAGATAATTAGAGCACTGGGGTCAAGCTTTGCAAATTGACTTTTAGAATTGATTGGCCATGTCGTCTTGAACCTTGTGTCAAGCCCAGCTGATTCAGTTTCAACACAGAAATAAATACAGTTGCTACAAGCATTATGCCCTTAAACTTATGAATGTGACTTTGTCTTTTGAAACGCACATAGAATAGATGGAAATCATGGAAGAAGATCTGTGTAAATAATGTTTTCAGAGATTTTTTAATTTTATTTATTTTTTAATTAAACATCTGCAAAATTCAGCTGAAGTTTTAGCAAAAGTAAAATTCTGGATACACTTTCAGGTAAAAGTGAATGTTTGCTGCCTCCCTTTCCTCCAAAGAACATTTTAGGGATGAGGGTATAGCTCAGTAATAGAGTCTCCCTAGCATGCATAAGGACCTCATTCATTAACCAGCACTACAAAAAGAAAAAAAAAAGAATTATTATTATTCAGAAAACAAGCCTTTTACCAGTTAGCTCTTTGAAAAAAGAATTTCCATATAATATACAAAAGAGATGTTCTTACCCCATTCTTAAGCATCATAACCCACTGGATAGGGGAGGAACAAGTGAGGACCAGAGATGTATGTTATATCCATTGCTAAGTCACAAAAAAAATAACGTTTTAAATTTACTTGCCTCTGTTAAGAGGATTCTGTCAATGCCACACCAAATGGACAACATCAAAATACTCTTTTTCAAAACCTATTTACCACCAGGAGGGTTATCATGAGACTTCTTTCTTGGATGACTGAGCCATGACACTCTCTAGGACATATAATTAAACAGCTCCTTAGAATAGAAGGTCAAGGAGCCTGGGAAATCCAGGTGATTTAAGCAAGACAAATACAGTCTGTGATTGGCATCAGCTGGGTAGTTTATGCCACCTTCACACATTTGGCAGGTAATTATGTGCCTGCTTTGGAAGGAAACATTGACTGCCTTTTTGTAGAACAAACCCTGGAAAGTTTCAAGGGTCTACATTCATTAAAAAACAAACAAAAATTATATTGTTACTTTATGCTTGTTTACTTGCTCTACCTCAATTACATATTTTAATGTATAGGAAAATGAAGAACAATATTCATTATTTGTGAGTGTCTATGTAACCCTTGAATTAATGAGCTTGAACTAAAAGTGAGCTGTAAGGAAACATCCTTAAAGACCCACTTTCTTTTCTCTCTCTTTCTTTTTGTGCATATGTTGAAGAGCTGGAGGTCATCTTTGGTTACAAATCAGGCCCTAGAGATTGTTTTATAGATCTACTATCCGTCTTATGAGATTAATTATACAGATACTAGCATGGTGAATGCACCATAAATTGAACGTAACAGATCATGAGAGAAAAGATGTGATTTTTCCTCACAGAAAACTCCTTTCTGTGAAAAGTGTAGCCTTCATGTTTTAGTAGTGATGAGTCGGGATGATATAAGGAATGGCAAAAGCAATCTGGAATTCTTCATTCTGTAGCTGCTTTTGCTGTAGAAGATTCTGAACCACCCAACACACACACACTGCAGTTCTCAGCTGAAGATGAACAAGCAATGCTCTGCCTTCTTGTTTCAACTCTCCAACCATTAACAAGTGAACTTCTTGCCATCTCCTGTACCCTGCTGGTCACATTCTCATGCTTTTTGTTGGTGAATTTTTGCTGTTTAAAACGATCCTTGCTGAACTGCTGTCAGTGTTCTTAAGCACAAAAAGTCTGTAATGTGTACTAAAGAGAAAATATATGTGTCAAATAAGCATTACTCCAGCATGCATTAGGGTGCAGGTGGCCGTTAGTTCAGTGACAGTGAATCCCTGATATGTGTTAAATAGAAAGCAAAAACACAGGCAAAACAAGTTTAGGAATTGATGCCTCAGTGAAAATGTTATGACCAGAGGCTTACAAGGACCTAACCCTGTATTTTTTCTGAAATGATGGTTCAGTTTCTTTTAATTCAGCATCTGCAAAGACTTTGGAGGTCATCACAGTGAGTCACAGAATCAATGTTGTCCTCATTTTCAATATAAATGATTTGAGAAGAGAGATCAGGCTTAGGTTTACAGTGGCATCACATAAAAGATCACAATTCATAATCTCTTGGGTACCTGAAAATTGTAAAATATGACAAATATACTTTTGAGGAGTGGGGTGGGTACCAGGGATTGAACTCTGGAGCACTCAACTACTGAGCCACATCCCCAGCCCTATTTTGTATTTTATTTAGAGACAGGGTCTTACTGAGTTGCTTAGCACCTCGCCATTTTTGAACTCAAGATCCTCCTGCCTCAGCCTCTGGAGCCAGACAAATATACTTTTGTAGGTTTCACAGGTCACCAAATTGTGCCTCACTCATAGTAAGGTTAGTATAAGCTGAAGGACTTGGTCATAGATGAGTCCATGACAACCTCAGCTAGCCGGTAACTCCCTTGGTAAAGGACAAAGTCTCTATTTTGAGATCTATTTTGAAAGTCTCATAAATATTATCTAAGAAGTCTTTAAATGGTCCTAATATCGTCAAATTGGTGATTGAATTTCAACCTATGAAGGGGAGGGGGGCACAAATAGCAGTGTATGATAGAATGTCATTCATTTTTCAATCATCTTTTCATAATTATGCTCTTGTATATTTAAAAGATTAAGAATGATGGCACCTTTAAACAATGTCAAGAGTATTAAATTCATGGAGAAAAATCAGATTATATACACAATCTCAATGAATTCAGAAACAACTCTTGGATACCTGCCTCACAGGCTCCCCACAGCACTGCCCTCTCTGGGAACTAACAGGCACCTTGGAGTCATGCCTACTTTCTTACCAAAAGAATTGCTTGACTTTTTGCCCTCTGTGCTGCCAAGAGCAGCTAGCAGCCCAAGTAATGGGCAATTGTAAGCAGAGCTCTTCTGGTACCTCCCTTTATAACCTCATCACTATCAAACGTGGGCCCAACTTTTGTCACTCCTGCACTCAACAGTCCTGGCGAGTTTACTAGATAGGTTTCCTTGCCTGTTTGGAATTACCAGTGCTAAGAGGGGCACTTCAGAAGGACACCCAGCTGGGAAGGGTGACTGAAATTGCTGAACTATCCTACAGTACCAGCAACAAGAATAAGAGGCAGGAACCAATGTGCTGTACAAGAAACCCAATCAGATTCTGACCAGTTTCTGTAAAGTAGACCTAGAGGGCTTAGCCCCTTGACCACTAGGGTCACCACATGAGACCCCACAAAGCAAGCTACCTCTCATCACAAGAAAAGGCTCAGCAGTTTCATGGATCCTGAAGAGGCAAGTTGCATATGTTCAAAAAGTTGTAGCTGGTCAAGACAGAAAAACATTGGGATTGAGAAAGAGTGTGGAAACACAGATGCACAAGTTATTCTATGAGTCTGAGTGCCTGAACCAGTTTTCAAGCCATGAAGAGACATAGTTTTCTCAAGGTTAGCTGGTGAAGAGGACATTCCTCAGAAACTCAAGGCATCATGACAGCATCTTCAAACTTCATTCCCACACTCAAAGGGCTACTAAGGAGGTGGCAGAGAAGAGTGTGATGTAGGAAATGAACTACTGATGGTTATCAGGAGGATCAGTGACAGGGTGAAGTTTGGAAGCATCAGCTCTCTATTCATGGCATTGAAGGAAGGAAGGATGCCACCTCCCTCTACAGGATTCACTCTGGAGAAATCATACAGGAACTCTAAGATGTCCCTCTGGACTCCAGAACAAAACATCCTAATCTGCTTTTTTTCTAAGAATAAACAATGTATGACATTTGTGAAGAATATGCAAATTAGTTCATCCAAATCCAAAGAGATTTAAAGTTTATCCATTTGCTCTGGGTTCTGAAGCATTTGATTCCTGCCAACATTACTAGGAGATTGAAGTAGTCCATTTACAAGCCTGAATGGATGAGGACTTGTAGACTTCCTTTTCAGGATGGGAAAGCAAATCCCATCAGGACAGAACAGATGCTGGACCATTAATTCAAAATGGTGATTATGTTGTTGGAGGCACTATTCTCATCATTACTTTCCTAAAGGGAAAATCTGGTGAGTGGTTGACATTAATGTGGACTATGAGTCAGGAGAGACTTTGTTTTATAATTTGAGTACACGTCTCACATCCATTTTTTCATTGATGAATTCTCTGAAATAGTATACCTTATTTTGTATTAGATATGATTCTAAACCTCTTATAATCTAGGCAGCAACATTATTAGTGGTGAATTGTGCCACTGTTCCATTTTCTTCCTATACCAGGGGCAGTAGGTAAAATAGTATACAACTAACAGTGAATCCAGCATTATATTTTTTAAAAAATTTCCTGTTAACTTTAAAATATATCTAAAATTAAAATTTTTTATTTGCTTTCTTTTACTCCAAATAATTAACACCATCCATATTGTAGCATGAATTAATAATCCATTCTTTTTTGATTGTTATGTAGAAGTTGATTATAGAGATATACTACAATTAGTTTATTCATTCACCCGTGATGAACATATGGCCATAAATTATCTCTCCTAGGGGGTTGTGATTTGCTTTTTGACCCATCTCTTTCCATTTTAATCACTGTATGCACTGTAATAGATTTGGTCAGTTGGCTGGAGTTTGCCAAACCCCTACCAAAGGGGCAATATATCAGTAGCTGTGCAACATTGGAAATGCATAAGCTTTTTACTCAGTATTCCACTTCAAAGAACTTGTTATAAAGAGATGATAATCCAAAGTTATTTGTGTTGCAGTACAGGTTATTAGAACACAAAATGGCCCCTCCTTAGAGGACCAGTTAAATGAATTATGATGCATTGAAACTGAAATAATATGAAGCTTTAAAAGTGGAATGAATATTAATATATGCTGAGCTGTCACAATTTCCAAGATCACACAAAAAGTAAACAAAACAAAAAAATAGATTATAAAAGTATATAGTGACTAACAATATTTATTTTTGAAAATCAATAAATACTCTAGGAATGAATACCAAGATGTATTAACAGTGACTGTCCCTTGGTGTAGGGAATTATAAATGACTTTAATTTCTTGCTTGTGTAGTTCTACATTATACAAAGTTTCTATAGCATATGAACTATTTGTACTTTAAAATCACTCTTAAAAGTATATTTCTTTTATTCCCTTTCTCCTGGATATAATTAACTTAGAAAAAAAGACACTACATGTGAGTTAGTTAAATTAAAAAAAAAAAAAGATGCCTTGGGTTAATGTGTTCCATCAAGACTAACAGTAGCATTATAAGTTATATAAGGAAATGTTAGAGCCCCTCACAATTGCAACTTCTCAAGTCTAAATTTCTCTGAAATGATTCCATTGACACAAAGGATTTTGTAAGCCAACTAAAGAGATGACTCACAAATTATATCTTAGAGCTTGATTTTTTTCTCTGAGTATCAGACCTACAGATTCATCTGTTGCTGAACATCTCTCAAAGATCAGAACTCAAATGACATTGTCCAAAATCAAATTCATTACCATTATCTCACCTTTTTTGCCATCATCAAACTGGACCCCCCTCTCTTCTCTTGCCAAGGACCAACCACCACCAAATCCTATTCAATTTACTTCTTGATTGCATTGTTAGCATGTCTTGCCAAACTCTAATAATCTCCTTTTCAACCTTTATGAAGAATTATTAGCTATGAAGTATTAATATCTTGAATGTTATATGGGACATATTTGAACTAGAAATCGATTCCTTGTTATCTATCCTGTATTTTTATTGCTGCATCTGGCAACCTTCTTATTTAGCTATAATAATTTTAATTCAACCAATTGAATAATTAGGTTGGTCTTTAGTAACTGAGTTGAATTTTTTTCAGCAGTTACTTAAACAGCTGATATGACTTCTTGGACAATGACAACATATACCTAATGATTCCAAAATGATTGATTCATTTTCCTGATGAAGCTCTATTATAAGCAGAAACTGATCATACAACCCTTGCAAACTTTTATGTACACTGGTTAATTTCAAAACTGCTGAGTCAACTGGGGTCCTTCATGAGATTTCATGTCATCTTAATCCAATCAGTTAAAAAAAAAAAAAAAGAGGCTGAACCGAGGCAAATCCTGTTTGAATCTAACCCCAAATAAACAGAGATAATCTAGTCACATTGAATAGTGCTATACTAATTGGAAATGACATCTTCCCAAAATTTTGCTCAAGCATATCCTGTCACAGGGCACTCTGGCTGTATAACAAGAGCAGGGCAGGGAATAGCTGCCTTAAGGGAATTCTTTCTGGACAACTACAGGAAAAAGATTTCTTCCTGGTAGCTTGGCCACTTGCCACATGGACCCTGTGGAAATGCTCTGTTGCTTGTGGTCTCATTTTTTTTTCTCAAAGTTATTTGTACAAATTAATATGCACTACCTTATGAAAGTTATATGCTTTAAGAACCCATTGGAAATATAAACCAATTATAAAAATAAGTAGTGGAATTAAAGGTTAATTGCCCAGCTTTTAAAAATTAGAGTCATTCTTCAGTTTTATGGTTTCACCACTAATTATTCTGTTATATAAAAGCAGAATAATTAGTGGTGAAACCATAAAACTGAACAAAGTATTTTCTGTTCCCTTTAGAAAATTATGTGGCATAGTCACTTTAATTCACTTAAAACAAGTAATATAAATAACTTCCAGAAATTTCAAAATGGGCAGAGGTTTTGAGGGCTGTGTTCTATATTACACCTGTAGTCCTGAGGCTTCCCTGCTGAGTCCCCACCAAACCAAAATTGAAGGACATGCCATTGACTGTCAGGCACAATGGGGCATGGAGTCATTTTTGTCAAGTGATTTAAGAACACCATTTTTGAGGGTCCCTATTCTCTTCCACATCCTTTAAGAGGTAGAATGCTGCTATAAATATTTCTTAATGTGCCCTTCTTATTGGACTTCATCTGAAAGTGGCATTTTAGAAAACAAAAAAAAATTATTTTATAACTTGAGTAGGCAAGTTGTTAGATATCCAAGTGGCATCACTTTGTTCAAAATGTATCCTCATCTACTTCTAAATCCAAGCACTGGAGAACACTTGCAATTTGAGACTATATTTTCTTTTAATCTAGTAATACCATTTTTCACATTGATTCACTTTAGCACATGAGACTGGTCACAAAGCGGGGACCGTTCAATTCAGTTTTTCTTCAGCTATCTTTTAGTTAATGTCCTTTAAGGCAAATCATAAATGGCACGCGTCTCTTTGCAGCACGACATCTTCTGAGTCACATCGCTGAGCTTGGATATATACGTGTGGGCTGTAAGAAGTAGACTTGTGGTTTCAGAGTGATTAAGATGGTATCATAGGCAGGACTCCAGACATGCTCAACTCCTCTTTTGCATTCCATCCTTCCTGCTCAGGCCCTACTGACCCGTGAGGCAAGATGAAAGCACCACAAACCAATGAGGAAAAAGCATCACTTAATCAGCATGAAAACACCCAAATCCTCTCTGCTTCAACTCTTTCTGGTAAAACACAGATTGGAGAATGGAGCTTGGGCCCACACATCAAAGTGATCCCTGTCTTTTCCTTTATTCTGAACCTAAGGCATCTGGTTTGGCCTAAGAAAATAGAATGTAAAAGCAAGAGCACTTGCTACATCTGCCCCAAATAGGCAACCCCTATTCAAGACATGGCTATGGAAAGAGAAGATGGTGCACCTCATAGCTGCTAACCAAAGAGAGACCCTACCAGAACCTAATACAGTTAATAGCCTTTACCTAATACGGTCCTCCAGGTGCTGACCAATCACCCCACCGGGGCAGTGAATAAGCAGGTGTACAGAGGCTATTGTGTGAGGAAGGATAGGAAATTTTTAGTCCCACAGCATCACTTTCAATTTTAACCTTTGAATTCAGTGCTTCCCTTTTTGTTTTTAATTATAAGTAATGCCATCCTATTGATGACTTGGTTGTTAGATGCATCCTGGCAGGACACAATGGAAGGAGACTCTATAGCAAGGCTGATTTCATTTCTTGAATACACTAGTGGTATCAAAGTATGTGCGCTGAGGTTTCCTCTTCGGTGCTGAAAGCAAGGGCTGTGTATAACACTGGACAGTCAAAGGCATTAGCCACTGCATTAGCATAGTTTAAAATGGTAATGATATAATGAAGCTAATTGCCTAAAAGAAAGTCCTTCATGCCCATTATGATTAAAAATTGAAGAGTCCATTTGTCTTCTTCCTAGTTTCATGTGGCTCAGTTATCACAGAACCAAGTGGGGGGAATGTTTCCTCTCCAAGTTCTTGGCCCATTCCTGGAAGAAATGTTAGTAGCCATGTTGATTTTACCAGTGATACCATCAGACATCTTCCTTAATGGCCGAATCCTCTCTTTAAGTCATTCAACCTAATAGAGATAGCCTTTGCTTATTTATATCTCTCAGTATTTTTTTTCTGTCCAATGAAAGGCATGTTTCATTAAAAGGGATGATTAAAGAGAGAAGTACAGAAAGAAGTTACTCTGGAATTTTATCTTTCTTGGATTTTTTTCTGAATTGATTTGAGTTTTGACGGGCCCACTCTAGTAGAAATGATTTGTAAACAGTGTGTGCCATTTAATTTAACTTAATTTTATTTCGCAAACATTGAATTTCATATCCTAAACTCTTTAGTTTGTAGGAAATCTAATACTGGGATTTTGCACATGTTTTCCACAGTTGCAAAACATGAAAATACACATGAAAGATAAATTGGCAGCTATAGCTTGAATAAAATTTACAGGAGCTGCCATTTTTTGTTCAAAATATGATAAGAAACTCAAAACAAAAATTAGATACTTTTGGGAATATCACTTCCTGTAGATGAAATAATTTTCCAGTTGATCTGAAATAATTTCTACAAAACATCCTAAAATAAGTTTTTGGCGATTCAAGCTGTATTTCTATTTTATTCTAGTCGTATCAAGTATACTATGCATATTCACATCAGAGTGCTTGATTCGTAGACATAGACTTCATTCCGCTGAATGCAATTAAATTTAAAGCCATAAATGACTACAAATTCATTTTAGATACCTCCCCTGGCCTAAAATCTGCTTTCAGAAAACCTGCAGTATTTTTATTAAATTATGTTAAATATATCATGGCACAGTATTGTGAATGTGGTCCAACTGCTCAGGTGCCATATAATTATAAAATAATATGAGAGTTATAATCTTTATTTTTAATATTGAAAAGTTATTAACTTTAAAGTTAGATAACACACTGAATAATTTTTTTATTCAACTTGTGTAATCCATTTAAAAATTACAGATAGATACAGATGTCAATCTTAATTCTTATGTTTCTGTTATGTTAAAAGAAGTCATTCTTACTTATTTTGTAATAAAACCATACATATAATAAGCCATAATGCACTTTATAATGTGCTAAGATTTGGACCATATCATTTTCCCATGTGACCTTTGTTTCTCGTTGTTTCTCCTGTTAATTCTGAATATATATGGCTTTCTACTTTTTTCCGTCTTGAGGTGATTTGGACTAATATCATTTTCATTTTTCACAAAGTTGCTGAAAGGTTTATTTGTATTTCCAATTCACTGATATAAAAAGGCTTATCTGATCCTAAGTGTAATTTTATTGACATTTTAGTTAACAGTCTATCAATAAAATCTCTGGAGCACCCTATATTCAAAAGAGATGCTCCCATCCATTAAAGCATATCTGTTGCTTTGCACATTCATAAAATTTGAGGGGTAGGGGTTAATGTTATTTTTAATACATTAAATACTTGCTTAGATATATGAAAATCTTCATGTTTCAAAATCCTTACTTTCAGTTTCCAAAACTATGATTTAATTTCTGAATGCCTTCATCTCTTAAAAAATCCTTCTTGCTTTCCCATCTGTCTTTGGCTTTTGTTTTGGTTTGGATTGGTTTGGTACTGGGGATTGAACCTAAAGGCATTTTACAACTGACCCACATCCCTAGCCCTTTTATTGTTTATTTTGAGACAGGGTCTCACTAAGTTGCTGAGGCTGGCCTTGAACTTGCAATCTTCCTGCCTCAGCCTCCCAAGTTGCTGAGATTACAGGTATGTGACCACTGCACCCAGCAGCTTTCCCATCCCTTAAAAAATATTTTCTGCTTTATTAAAAATCAAGCAGTTGAATTATAATTTATATACTGAAATATTTCCCCATTTTAGTATACTGTTCTAAGAGATTGCAGAGTCATGTACAGGGATAAAATCAGCACCATTATCAAGATATAGAACACTTCTGACACACTGCAAACTTTTGTCAGGCGATTTCCACCTTTAAATTATGGTGGAGATAGATTTGATATGCTTTTAGTCCCTATAGTTTCACCCTTCCCAGAGTGTCATATAAATGAAATCATAGAATCTGGCTTCTTTCACTCAGCGACACGCATTTGAGATTTGTTCATTTTGCTGTATGCATGAGCTGTCTGTTCCTTTTTATTGCCAAGTACTATTCCATTTTACATACCTGCCTTCATTAGCATATTTGTTCACAACTGAAGGATATTTGGATTGTTTCTAGTTTGAACAAATTATGAATAAAGTTTCTGTGTGCGTCTTGTTTTGTATGAATATAACTTTTGTATTTATCTCAGATGAAAAGCTTCAAGTAGAGGAATGAATCTTATAGAAAATGTACATTTTTCTCCATAGAAAATTGTTTTTCTGATTTCTCAAGTAGCTGTACCATTTCATATTTTTACCAGCAATGTATGAAACTTTCATTTGTTCAAAATTCTCACCTACACTAGATATTATCAGTAGGTTTAAAAAAAATACCTACACAGTCTAATAAGTGTGTAGGTGAATCTGATTGTAGTTACCATTTGAATTTCTCCGGTGACTATCTTCCTATATTTGCCACCCGTGTCTTCCTCGATGATGTACCTATTCAAATACTTTATCCAGTTTGTCATATGATTCCTTTCTGATTATTAACTTCTATGAGTTCTTCATAGATTCTGGATATGAAATTTTTATCAGGCATTTTGCAAACATTTTCTACTACTCAACTTATCTTCTCATTTTCTTAACACTGTTTTCAAAGAGTAAGTTTCTGCTTTTCATTAAAACTATGATTTTTGTCTGTCCTCAGATTCTAAGTCCCTGATATTAAAAAATTTGCACTAATTTCTAATGGACGTAATTATAACTTCCAGAGTTGGAGGGAGTAGAAGAAAAGAAACTAAAGATAGCCTAGTTCTGTATAAAATTTACTTGAAAAAATATAGCAATCAGGAACTCTTTTGGCTGTGCAAGTAGCAGAAAATCCAATTTCACTGGCTTCAGCAAACAGGACTACTTTTCTTCATTACAAGTGGAGAGACAGTCAACTATTTGCACAGATACAGGAACCCCAGGTAATCAGAACTGATGAATATGCACTTCCGTGGCCTTTCCCTGGAAGTTGGAGGTTGCAACCATAGCTGATTATATATATACACTCAGGACCAGAAGTAGAAGATGAGGGCAATACTTTCCCAGAAGCTTCTCACCTAATTCCAATTGAATGCTCATCAGACAGAACTGGGACATGTGACCAGTGAGAGAACATGTGACCAACTAAAAGGAGGGGACTGAAAATGGGGATTGTGTGAGGGGAGTCTACCTAGGGTCTACCTCTCATAGAAAATTTTAAATAACATCAAAGTACAGCGTGCAATAAAAGTATTGTACGAAAGTAGAAGATAGGACATTCAAAATCTAGTTTTAAAATAAAAAAAATATTAAACTTGTTGCCTGCTGAGCAACCTTCTAAAGGCATCATTCTGGTGGCATCTCAGCTGTGCATGAAGTTGAAATAAACAGAAATAACAGCTATTATAACTATTACAATAAGAGCATAAAAAGAATAA
Source organism: Marmota marmota marmota (assembly GCF_001458135.2). NCBI lineage: Eukaryota > Metazoa > Chordata > Mammalia > Rodentia > Sciuridae > Marmota > Marmota marmota. The sequence continues at coordinate 28,156,575 of NW_025999853.1, forward strand.
AGGTTGCATTTCATAAGGCCATGTGCCTTATTCTTTTTGACTCCCTCTTTATAGATGACGTTTTACATAATAGAAAACTTAGGTTATGCAGATGGTAGGTTGTTGGAAGTTTGATAGAAAGGGGATCCAGGATGAGACACTCATGATTTGACATCCCTTCCCTGTCTCTCTGTTCCAATTAGGATTTTCAAGATCAGGAACTGTACACTGGAAAATTCATTTTGTGATATTGTCTGGCTTTTGTATAAATTACACTTCAAAAACAGAAATCGTCTCATACTAGAATTTTAGTTGTTTAGCTCAACTCTATCTAAATGGGAATGCTGTTGCAAACTTGGTAAATAAATTGAAGTCAAAGTGGAGATTTGACTTCATTTATACTTGCTCATCACTCAGTGATACAATTTTCATCCCCCCCCACAAAAAGGTAGTTCGTTCGCTTCTTAGTATAAAGAAAAGCAAAGTGTAAGTCACCTAAATGTTTTCAAATAGCCTTTCCACAGTGAAAATTAATGTTCTTTGGAAGTTTTAGAAACAGATTTTTTTTCTTTCATAATTTAGACCAGATGCCTAACACATAGACTAGAATAATTCTAAAATGAATGTTGGCTGAACAATTGAATAAATGAACTTTCTGAATCAACTCACTACAATTCCATTGCCCTCACTTTTATCTTTGTAAAATTTCACTGGCTTTCAATAAATTCTAAATACAGAAAATGTGATTGAATTTGTGAAATTTATCCAAGGTTGGGAAATTACTGCTGCTGAAATGTGAGGTAAAGACACAGTACTAGAGTTTCTGTCAGTAGCTAAACAAGTTCTAGGAATTAAACCTTTCCTGTCCAGTGGAATATGCTGAGAACTGCTGTGGGTGACATTTATCATACATCTGGGACCCAAAGGATTCAGGAGATGCCAAGCCCCACTTCCCCTGAGGCTCATACAACCATTTCCTCTTTTTACTTGAAGAACTTTATCAGGATATCTTATAAAATATTTTAGCTTTCCATAACAATTTTCTTCACAATCTTACAAATACTTTTATAACTGTCCTTTAAAAGTAAGATAGTCAAGGATCCATGTTGTCTCTTAGACAACAGGAGCTCATAAGGTGACACAGCTAACGGAAACAGAATTAACATCTCCAGGCTTTGTCCTGACTCTGGGAACAGACTATGTCCCCTTCATCTCACATATAAAGATGAAGGGATCAGAATCCATTTTATTTTATAGGAAAAAAAGATGGATAATAATATGGGGTTTATTTCACTGAACTTTGGCATCTTATACTGAAGGGAGAGATTAAAGTATTATTTCACTTTCATCTGAAGTGATGAATTTGTTAGTTTCAGAATGGTGACCTTGTATACTTGCAGCCACCACTTGTTTAACATTTACCACTATACATATACATATGTTACTTGATAAATTTTATATACTTTATTACATATGATAAAACTTCATAGGTAATTTTATTCAAAATACAAAGAAATGTTTGTTACATTTGCATATCTTCACACATGCTACCCAAATACTAGCGATCTGTTGCTGTCTTCACATAAGAGTATGTGAATGATAAGCTGTTAGAAATAAACGAGCTCATAGATATAAAATACTTAACATTACATTTAGTCCAAGTCCTCATTAAATGCACATGAAAATCATGATAATTTACTCCAACAATGATTGAACATTTACAAGAATCCTTAGTGCTATACAAGTGTGTTTTTGTGGTTTACTAATTGTTGCATATTAGAAGAGAAGGTGAAGCTTGATTCCTTTGATCAGGATTTCTCAACTTGATCACTACAGATAGATAGCCACATTGTTCCTTGCTCTGGGGGGCTTCCCTGTGCACTGTAGAATGCAGGACCCCTGGGCTATCACATACTAGACAGCCACAGCACTATCTTCCTCCCTATTTGTGACGAACAAAAATGTCTCCAGGCATTGCTGCATGTCTCCTAGAGGACAAAATTGCTCTTAGTTGAAAACTATAGTCTTTGATCAATTCTTTGTAAACAGTGTTCATGGAATACTGGTCTAGTGAAATTCTCCACTAAAAACTCCCAGAGTCAGATGAGATGAGAAGCATTTAAAAACAATTTAACAGCAATAATAATAATAACGTTATTTTTTGGTTAGCTTATTACATGTGACAAATTGTTCTGTTCTTATTAAATCCTTATAAAGACTGAGTTATTATTGTAAGGCACATTTTTCATATGAGCAAATGGAGCCCCAGAGAAATCAAGGGCTTAAACTGACCACCATCATAAAATTAGAAAGTGGCACACCAGAGTTTGTTTCTGAGCCACCTCCAGAGAGTGTGCAGTTATCAAGACACTATTGTCCCCTGCATATCCAGCTTAATTGAACATTCAAATTGGGATGTTAAGAATAATTATTCTTAATTTGTGATATTTATTAGGTATTTATCTCAAGCACTTACAAAATTACCTTTTGTCTTAATCAGTTGATGACAACCTCCTAATTATTTGCTAAATGGTTGTCCTCATAAACATCTTTGGATGCAAGCAACGTAGTCACTTTCCCTGAAAAAAAATCAATCAAAATAACTCAGATAAATTCAGATGGCCAGGAACTGAGGAGGGAGAAACTCACTTTGCTTTAGGAAAGCAGAGAACATTTAACAGGGAGATAATATTTGAATTGGGCCTTTAATCATCCTGTTAAAGTTGGATGACTAAGTGTCTGCCAGGTGGAATGGCATTTTAATCAGAGTAAACAGGATATACAAAGGACAACTGTAAGGGTTTGATATGCTTGGGGAATGGTAGGAGCCAAGGACAGGAGGTAGGAAAATAAGACTAGAGGGAAGGTTGGGGTCTTCGTTGTTATTTCTGCCTGATCCCCACAGGCATTTGACTCTGTCTCTTTAACTCTTAACAGCAGCAGACGGTTGAGAGCACAGTAGTGACATGGTCAGGTAGATACTTAACAATGTAGCTAAAGTGGATGGTGTTTGGTGGTAGGAGCCCCCATGAACTCTAAGGCAGCACTTTCAACAAGAGATAGTGAGGTAGGGTAGAGCAAGGGGTTGGGTATGAGAGAGGTTATTAAAATGAAGGATAGGGAAAATCCTCCTCTAACATGGGCTTTTGGAAGAAATAAGTAGAATTTATTTGTTTCCTTTATATTAATCTTATTTTAAGTGCTTAACTCAAAAGCTAATTCAAAATTTGATTAATTCATCCATATAACAATCATGTATTGAGTATCTAGGGCCAAGCTAGTTCTATGAGACAAAACAATGCACTTTCAAGGAACTAATGGAAATGACTTGATAGCTATTCTGGCAGGAGAATTTTCGGTAACCTACTATAGATTCTACAGATGATCATCTGGAAGCAGTTCTCATCCCCATTTGGATTTGCCATAGAAATTGAAAATTAAAATTGTTTGGTTCAGAGCTACAGGAATTGTATTCCTTCCATTTTGGTCCAGACCATTGTCTGCATTTCTGTCTAACTATGTCACCTGGGAATGATGAGTCAGCATTTGTGGAGATTCAACCAGATGTTGAATCTCCACAAATGAATGTTGAAATGTTGAGAAGACAGTGGCCCTAGATACCCATACATGATTGTTATATGGATGAATTAATCAAATTTTGAATTCACTTTTAAGCATTTAAAATAAGATTAATATAAAGGAAAAATACCCCTTCAAGCCTTCAATAACAATTTTTCTATTTCATTCCTTACTGCAATAGCAAATGGATCATGCCCCAAACTACTCTAGCATAATACCCAAAATGGACTTTTACCTCTATGTGTTACGCAATAGATTCTTATGACTTTATTATTTAAATTCAAAATTATCATACAATCCTACATATTTTACCATGTTATTTTTTTCCAAATGTCTTCCTCAAACTAGACCTTACTTCAGTTTATTTAAAATGACGCATTTTATTTTACCACTGATATAGATTTTATAATCCCACCCCTCTATGTTTAGAAGGAATGTTTCAATAATGTTTAGAAATTATGTTTCAATAATTTTTATAGTTGTGACTAAAGCCATAAACAGTAGTCTTATCCTACTAAATTGATAATCTTTATCCACTTTTCAGATGGGCAGATAGAAGGTCAGTACAGTAAAACAAGATCTCATAGTTCCCCAACTGTACTATAAAGATCAAACTTGGGTCTGCAAACAGAAAAAAACTGTGTGTTTTCTATGACATCCTTCTTTTTTATTATTTTATTTTATTTTATTTTTTAGTTTTCGGTGGACACAACATCTTTATTTTATTTTTATATGGTGTTGAGGATCGAACCCAGCACCCTGTGCATGCCAGGCGAGCGCACTACTGCTTGAGCCACATCCCCAGCCCTATGACATCCTTCTTTATACATATTTTACCACTTTTATATTTCAGCTGAATTTTCACATGAACTATAGCTGACATGTTGCCCCATGTTGCTAGTTCTAAGGATCTCTTACTTACCTGTGTTCTGGAATACCATTGTTATCTCTGGGTTAAAAGACTAATTGATGGCCTTACTTGCTTATATTAAAAAAAAAAATAGATTGACAGGGCAGATTAAATTATAAATATTCAAAGTTATGATTGTATATCATTAATAGTAACATATCTTCCAACACATTGTGGCTTGGACCAAGAAACAGACACTGCTACCTTAGCTTTGTGGAATATCACTTTAGAAAACTTTTCACAGGGCTGGGATTGTGGCTCAGTGGCAGAGTGCTTGCCTTGCACGTATGAGGCACTGGGTTTGATCCTCAGCACCACATAAAAAAAATAAACAAAATGAAGGTATTATGTCTGTCTACATCTAAAAAAATAATTTTTTAAAAAAGAAAACTACTCACAAAATATTTCAAGATCCAAGAAATAATGATGTACATAACCTTTGTCACTAATTGTAGAGCTAGAGCTATATGCAATGGTAAAAATCTTTACTCACCATGGTTTTTTTTTTTTAACCAAATATAAACGTTTTTACTTTGATAAACATGGACAAATTCAAAACTTCTAAATAAATGTCATTGCCTTTCCTGCCTGGACACCTTCCCCACTGCAAAATAGGAGATACGTTTGGTCCAAATCATCAGGATAATTGATTCAGACCTGTTTCATTTGTGATAGGGAACTTTAGTCCTAGAATAAAAATCTAATGTTCTATCTGCTATGAAAGAATTAATAGTCTTATTATTTCTTACACGCTCTTTTTTTATGTGAACATTTTAGGTATATCAATACATGCATGAAACGATAACTGTTAATGGCTGTCCAGAATTCCGTGCAAGGGCCACAGCAAAGGTAAGGCTTGAGTAACTTTAAAAATATACTTGACCACAGTGATCTAGTAATTGACTGTGCGCGTGTGTGTTTCAGGTATTCTCGTGTGTACACTGTAAGAGAATTTAGACATCAGTGGCAGCCCAGAGTCTAGAACCAGTACTACTTCCCAGGTAAAAATCCTAATGGAAAATTGAACGTTTCTGCTGCTTCTGTAGCTTAAGAAAGGAGAATGATTTCATTAAACTCACTGAATGTCCATTTGGCACAAGCAAATCTCCTGGCTCATTGTATAAAATACTACATGGTTTTCTAACACATTCCTCTGCTCCTAAAGAACCTATATCCTACTCAGTGTATGAAGATTCCTTTGCTCAGGTCTAAAGACCTAAAAAGAAGTTATGTATGACAGTAACTCACCTGCACCCACTGATGTATAATCTTCTTTGTATTCAGCAGAGCAGTGGGTAACTTGCTGAAAGAATGTGGCATTTACCTAAAGGGAAGACCTGTCACATTTTGTGGTAGTGACCACTGTGCACTTTAAAAACCCAAAATCCAGACGTTACAGAGACCCTAGTAATAAAAATGCTACAGCCATAGGATCATGAAATTTTCTGGAATCTCTACCATTAGGAAACAGTTTTAATCTAAAATCACTGATGCAATTCACATTTCACAAATACAGAAATGTTATAATAGAACATGACTTGCTTTTTAAAGACTTTTCTCTTTCTAATAATGTATGAGCACTAAGAACCAGTGAAAATAATCAGAATTTTCCATTTAATTCTTTTTTTTGTTACATCACCTGTTTTTTTATTTCTCTTCTGATTTTTTAGTTTTCATTTTGTAACTGAACACTGTAGATTTGTACTTTTTTTTCCTAACCCAGGCTAAAAAAGGGTATTATTACCATTACATCATGCTTTGCTTGTACTGAAGTGGAACACGCACAGAAAAATGATCCCTACATGGTTTAATTAAGGGGAAAGTGAATTATGTAGTGTTTTACCATTCTCATTTCTTATTCATGTAGAACAGCAGGAGAGCAGCATAATGTTGCAATAGCACAATATTTTCTGGTTGTTTCTGGGCTGTCTGCATTGCATCCATGTCAGCCATTAAAACCTATGCATGACAACAAGGTTTGCATGAGCAAATGCATGTAGCTAAAAACAAGCCATTATTTCCATATCATTCACTATCTTTCACTAAATGCAGGCAGTAGCATAATGCTAAATTGATGTGATAATGCTGTGTGTGGAAAAAGAATGTACAGTAGTTGGGAATCAATATTTTTACAGGATTGAGTAAATCACTTTATAGTAAGTATCTAATCAACTGTGGTTAAGTCAGGCTAATGGAAGTGGAAAAAAAGAAGCAGGCAGAGAATCTTTTCCTGATTGAAACTACTCAAATGCTGTTATTTTATTCCTATGTGGGGTGGGAACTAATGGTAAGTTGTTTTCTGGAACTTCTTTAAGGAAATTAATGTATGAATTTTAAAATAAAATTTTGTTCATGTTAAATGATGTTTTGTACATCCAGGTAGAAAGCCATGAAACTACTCATTTTGCCTGTTACCATAGTAGTTGAAATATTAATGTAGGGGAAAAAAAATCTTCTGCCAGATAAGTGATCTCCCATAATAATACAGAATATTGGTATGAATAATAATAATAATCTGAGTTCATTATTTAATTTTAATTTGTATTTTCTTTTAGATATGCTCAGTTAAAAAAAAAAAACTTTAAGTTTATTAAACCAGTGATCTGGCAATAGCAAATTACATATATATTCCCAAGAGTATACACGTGTAAATGCTCTTTAGATTATTGAATATTTATAAGCATTCATGTGCAAGCATCAGGGTAGACTGTGTGTCTTTTAAAAAAGTGCAAGACATAATCTGTCATTAAGGTGCTCATAGTCAACATATGTACAAAATACTTTTAATACTAGGTAGTATATGTACCAAAACTATTTGGAGCCCAGGAATAGGAGTATTTGCATAAGTGAGCTAGCTACCTTAAGTGATATAGTAGATAAGCTTTATAAGCTTGAAAACAGCTGGGTGGGGTTTGCCAAAGAAAGGAATCCTAGATGGCATCTAAATGAAGACAGGCCCCTCCCTTCTGGGTTTCTCTTTCACAGGAAAATGCCAAAAAAAAAAAAAAAATTAAGATGTTGTGTGAGTTGCCCCCTACAAACACATTAGCTTTCTTTCCCTCATTTTATTACCAAAAGACCATCTTTTCTTTCAGGCCACAGTTGCAGCTTTTGCAGCTAGTGAAGGCCACTCCCACCCTCGGGTAGTCGAACTGCCAAAGACTGATGAAGGCCTTGGTTTTAACGTGATGGGAGGAAAGGAGCAAAATTCTCCCATTTATATCTCTCGCATCATTCCTGGAGGGGTGGCTGAAAGACACGGAGGCCTCAAAAGAGGAGACCAGCTGCTATCGGTGAATGGAGTGGTATGTTCATAAAATAATCAGAGATTTTTCTCCCTAAGTATGTTCTTTTCTTTTTTTTTTTTCTGCTATTGCTAAAGTCATTGTCGAAATTCTAGAACAGATCTTAATTTTGATTCCAACCAGTTTCCTAAGGTTTGATGGACCTTAAACCTATAAGAGTGGTAATTTTATATTTTTATGTCTCATCTTTATCTTGTTCAAATATGATCAATATCAGCTAGTAGAAAAATCATCCCAAGAAATTATCCAAACTTATGGAATTTTTCCCCCAAAGAACTATTGTTGATTAATGTTTAGAATAACATAATAATTTCAAGGTACTTTTTATTTTAAGTTTCTGTAGCAAACGCACATATTTTAAAAACAAAGAGAGAGCTGGGCATGGTGGCATATGCCTGAAATCCCAGCAACTCTGGAGGCAGAGGCAGGAGGATTGCAAGTTCAAGGCCAGCCTTGGCAACTTAGCAATGCCCTCAGTAACTTAGTAAGACCCTGTCTTAAAAGAAAAAATAAAAAGGACAGGGGATGTGGCTCAGTTTTTAGAGCACCCCTGGGTTTGATCCCTGGTGCAAATAATAATAATAATAATAATAATAATAATAATAATAATAATAATAAATTAAGAATAAAACATCTTACTTTATACTCTATATGTGCTGTTCAGTTTAAGAAGGATACTTTTTGTTACTAAGGATTGAACCCAGGGTGCTTTATCACTGAGATACATCCACAACCTTTTATATTTTTTGTTTTGAGACAGGGTCTTGCTAAGTTGCTGAGGCTAGTAGTGAATTTGTGTTCCTCCTGCCTGCCTCAACCACCCAAATTGCTGGGATTATAGCCATTACTGTACCTCAAAAGAGGAAATACAAGAAAAGGAAAATACACTCAATTTTTAAGCCATGTCTATAACTGTAAAATAATACATACGTAGTAGCTCCCTCCGCCATAAAGTTTGGTCACATTATCTCTGCATTTTATAATACTTTTCCAATGGAATTAAATTCAAATATATGTTTTAAATTGAACATACAAATGTACATTTGTTTCAAAGCTTCATATTCTTTGGATGTAGTTCTGCCACATGGCATCCAAATAACGAGTTGCTAAAGAAATAGCTTCATATGAATACATAGCTCTCTCTAACTTCCACTTATGTATAAATAACCTAAAAGCATAAATTTCAGAAATATAAATAAGAATATATTAATGTTTACTTATCCATTAGTCTAAGATCTTTCCTCTAAGAACTTAAGATTTGATATATAAGCTAGATGGTTAAGATTTAATATTTAAGCTAGATGGTTCTTTATAGCCATATTTATTTATGCTTAGAATACAATATCCAATATAAAATGTATTTAGAATGCAATATTTTATTGGTAACAATAGAGTAAAATTCTTCCATATTTATATCTTAAATTTTGCTGTTTACTTTTAGCCTGGCAAGTGGTTTCATACAACCAAAAAAATATTCATTTAACTTGGTTTTTCTTTAATGCACATCAAAATTATCAATCCACAAACAGTTTATATCATTTCAGTATTCTAATTCTAAAATGCTTTGAGAGAAGTTTATTATTATTATTATGATTGGTCTTGTGATAGTATTACTTTTTCAAAGCATGTTCCAGTGACAATTTTAGAGCCAAAATTTCTGGTAGAGGGCTCTTAGATCTGGGGCATACAAGTGTGGCACACAGTAATCTATGCCTTGGGATATAAATTTATGACTTCTCTGAGTATATTGAGTAGGCCAAAAGAAGGTATAGGTTTAAAAACAGTATGAAAAAATAACAAAAATACTGAAATATAATAATTGTATTGTACAAAGCAACAATAACTATATAGGATTGCAATTTAATAGGTAATTGACTTTGGGCTATCAAGGGAGCTGAAAAGCCTCTATTCGACCCACACATTCACAGGGAACATAGCTATAAGCATTACACTCATCCATTCCTTGCAGTGACCTTGTGGTGAACCTGGGAGGTGGCAGGGAAAATTGAAGCAATGGAATCAAACAGATGGGGTTCTAACCATTCCATATCCATATGATTATGGGTTAATCTCCTCTGAACCTGAGTTTCCCTATCTGGGAAAGAGAAATAGTAAATCATTTCAAGGGCACTGATAAAAATTGCAGTGAGGCAAAATGTTCATTACGAAGAGTCCTGTAATAGTATGGTCACACTCAACTCAGATGGGCAAGAGTGGCTACTGAAGAAGTTGAGGTGGGTGAGGCACAACAATCCCAATGATATCATTTTTGCTATTTATATTAAAAGAAAGACTTAAAGCAAATTCTTCTCCACATATAGGTAGATGTTAGCATATATGTATTAGCAAGAAGGTAGTAATGGACTCTTACAACCTCTTCTGTAAATTTGATGACATTCCACTCTGCCCATTCATAACCTTGGAGAAAAATATTCTCTTGAGTCAGGTAAGACAACATAACAGGTTCAGGGATTTTTACTCATATATTCAGCCTCAAAGACCAGAAATTCAATCAAACCAACAGTTGGAAATAGGATGGCTTAATGACAGAACTTTAGCCCCATCCCACCTATTCCTGCCCCTCTAATCCTTTGGTACAGGTTATAGGCATCCTTGAGATTTTTCCACCGTATGCATGCAAAGGTGAAAAATATTTTTATACTACCAAAATATTTTTGTACTACCATATATTTAAATCTATAGTTTTGCCAATTAACTTCTATAAATTATAACACATCATGCTGGTTAATCAGTTACTAAAAGAAAATCATTTGCTAAACATCATTTATTCATTGAAATAAGTATAACAAACACTCATGTGGTGGACACAGCTAAAGTACTGCCTTTCTGATATAAGGCTGGCCGACCACCCTAGACTGATTTATTAAGCTCCTAAAATTTCATCTTAGAATATTGCACCTCTGTATGACGATGTAAGCTGCGTACATTAAACTGTTTAAAAGTAAGTAATATACATTTTAACAGCAGATGTTCATCAAAAAGTAGTTTTCTGTAAATGAGAAACTTCAGGACCCAGAATTTATTCATAGTCACACAAATAGTAATTAATGTGTAATAGTTAATTCAATTCTAGGAATCTGGGCTTTTAATAACAGTTAAAAGTCCAACAGTATTTTCAGGGTAAATAATCCAGGAAAGTAGCAGTATTTAGTGGGAAAAAAGATTATTCTACAATGAAATTAATGCTAGGCCTTGTAATAGAAAGGCAAAAAAAAAAAGACAAGCAAATGATTGAATAATTTTTATTTTTTCTTTGAAATAAGGTACCATTTGGGGAGATTAAGATTTTTTTTTCATGGCATTGTAAACGTGCCCTTCTAAATTGAGAACAAATTTTGAAGGAAATGAAGCAAAGCTACTTCAGCATAAGTACTCTGGGGATAATTCCCAACTGTCCCACTTAAAAATAAAGAAATTAGTCCATGGACATTTAAACATCTGGAGAGACATCTTAAGTGGTATCCTGATCATTTTTGTTTGTTTCTTTTTATATCCTGACTGCATATAAAAAGGATATATCATGAATCTCCTGAAAAAATAGTAGCATGTTAACATAGAACTGTTAACATGGAGTGCTAGGTAATAAAGTAGGATGGAAAGGGGGAAAATAAATAAATAGAAATAAAGAAATGATACAGCAATTGAGAAATTGATTTTTTTTCTTTGAGCTTCTTATGAGTCAAAACAGAAGGAAATTCAGACCAGCTCAGCTATCATTGGGAGAGAATTTTTTTTTCCTATTCCTGGGCTCCAAGAGAAATTTCCCAGGGGATTTTTACAAATGAGACATTGAATCACCTAATACAATTTTACACAAAAAACAGAGGCCTTTTTTGTATGGCTACTTCTTATGTAATCCTCAGTGAAAACTTACAGCTGAATACTGAATAAAATTTAACATTAATAGGAGGTCAAAATGCTAGGGTTTGAATTTATAGCTTTCTAATGATCTCCTTTTCACCCTTTTATACTCAAGTGTTTTCTCAGCAATTTTTAGAAAAGTCTGAAGGACTAATTTGAAGGTTCCAGCCAATGTGGAGCCAGCAGGAACAGTAAATATATTTAGTGATAGAGTCAAGATATTAAAAATCTCAATTGAATGGTACAATAGGCCCAACTTATTAAGAATCTACATGAAGTCCTGCTCTTGTGCCCAGAAAACTAGCTGTATATGTGCAGAATCAGGGAGTAGTGGCTAGACATCAAAGCTTGAAAATAAAAATCCTGGGGCTCTCAACCAATTTCAAGAATAATATAAGGCAAGTTGGGGCAGAGGAGGCAAAAAAAAAATTAATGTGATTGTAGGGCATTTATACAATCCTGTATTTTATATAGAATATAAGAGATTGACCCAGTTCTTGAATGTACTGTTTAGCCCCCACCCTACTGGATTCTAATCCAGTAAACACAAGCACAGGTCAGTCTATTATATGAGAACATGTTAAAGAAGGACTTGGTTTTGAGTGGCTTGAGTGGAAAAGAGTCTACTTAGGGGAATGATGACTGTCTTCAGTTGTTCAGCATTGTGCAAGGCCAGATGGCAGAATCAAGACCAATGAGGGGAAGGTCACAGGAAATGCAAATTTCATTTCATTACAATAAAGAGCTTTTAAACAAGTAGGGCTGTCTAAACAGAGAATGACTGAATTGTAAAGTGTTATGTGACCATCACAAAGTTTGAATCAGAGATTACGCTGTCTGACCTAGTATTTCAAATACATGTGCCATGTAGAGAGTTGGAAAAGTTGACCTGAGGTACCTTCTGTAATTTTACGTCATTGAATGGAGTTTTGCTGAAGCTACTGTATATCATGACCCCACCACTACACACACACTACCTTACACTCTGAGGTAAAAGAGTAGGTTCCACCTACTATCCTTGTGCCCTATTCATGAGACATTTTTTTCTTGAATGTCAACTACAATTTAGTTCTTTACAGTTTATTAAGAGTGTTTACATGACATTCTCTCATTTGTTCCTCAAAACAATCTTATGAAATTTATAAGGCCATAGTTCTCTCTATAGATAGATAGATAGGTAGATAGATAGATGTATCATGAATTTATATATAGATATAAATATAGATATAGATATAGATATAGATATCGCTCCCCTCTCCCCCCACAACCCCCCCCCTCCTCTCTCTCACACACACACACACACTGATGGATACACTTCAATATATACACTGGCTGACATATAAGTGCACACACATGAATTGAATTACAATCCTTATTATGATCATAGTTGATATTTACCAAATGCAAAAAAAAAAAAACTTGTCCTTTAAAAACCAATCCCAGTAGAATCTGAATAAATTCTGTGGATTGTACCAATGTTAATTTCCTGGTTTGAATATTGTACTATGGTTTTAAAAGATGTTAATATTGGAGGAAGCTGGATAAAAGGTGCAAGGGACATCCCTGTACATTTCTTTTCAGCTTCCTGTAAGTTCATCATTGTTATTCTTTTTTAAAAGAGGGGAGGGAAAAAAAGGAGGAGAAAGTCCAAAAGAGTCAACTCCTAATATGATTTCCTACTGGCATTGATGGTAAAGAAGGCAGGTAAGGGGCAAGAAAGCAGGTGACAGAAAGATAGAAGACTAGCATGAGAACTTTAAAAATATGTCATATTGAGAAGAGGCCTTCACTAACTTCTGAAATGCAGACATTGTTGTAGAGCACCATTGTTATGGAAACCATAGTTAAATTTGCCTAACTCTGTTGTGAAACCTAAATAAAGCTGTCGATACAGTGTATGCACATTGCTAATTGATTTTTAAACATAACAGATGAATGAATAAAAGTGTAGAGATGGAACAGAATAAATTGTTTTCCTGGAATATGGTATCTGGCTTTTTTCCCATTTTATAAATACCTATGCCAAGTGAAGGGTGAGTACTCACAGTCCAAATTAGTTATGCAAAGTGGCTGTCAGGTGTGGAATGAGGATGAAACAAAAATTAGAACTCTAGATTTGAGCTCATGTGAAGCGACAGAATCCCAGAGGAGAAATCTGAATTAAAATTTTATCTGCTCCCTGAATGAAGAGAAACATAGCCTAAAATATTTTTTAATTGCAATGAAACACACAGCAAGATTTCTACAAAAATTTAAGTTCCACAATAAAATGTGTGCTCTACTGACAGCAGCAATTTTTGTAGATTGCCTTATCAACCGACTTAGTCCCTTTTCACAGTTGAAGCTCTATAAATATTTGCTGGATGACAGGCACCGCTGTTAAGTGCTTTACATGAATGTATTATTTTCTCATAATGATATTTTGCGATAGGTGGTATCAATATCGTTTTCATTTAACCAATGAGGAACCTAAGGAAGAGAAAGATTCAGTGACTTACCCAAGCTACAGAATGGCAGAACTGCAGGTTCTGACTCAAGCCATCTGTCTTATTAGTCATAATTTAAAGGTAAATAAATATCTTAGCCATGAATAAATTAGTCCTTTCATGTATGTTATAGATATGATCAAAGTTTCTTAACCTTGATGGGTTTGCTTAAGTGCCTCTTTGGTAGAGGAAGGCCAATTATTTCTCTGTTACAAGGGGCTTTGACCTTTCAGAAGTTAAGAAGCACTCCTAAAGATAATAATGTCTTAAAAATGAAGTTCCCTTGAGTTCAAATGGTTCAGAACACCGAGGAGATGTGTGTGAAGAGTGTGGTTGGAAGGTGTTGGAATAGTTCCATGCTGACCTAGTCCATCATTCCACCTTGTACCAGCCACCAGAATGGCCTGAGCAGCCATGCTCCTTAGCTAACTCAACAGCCTGGCTCCCACAGGAGATTCAGAATGGCATAAATAGAAGAAAGAGAGAGCCTTGACATTCAGTTCCCCATGGACCTAGCATGCTAATCCCAAATTAATTCTAGGTGGAGAGGCATCAAGTAAAGCTCTTTTCCTATTCTACCTGCTTAGGAGTCATCGGATTCTATATCTTTCCCAACAGCCATGTATGGCAGACTGTTTGGGTTACAATTAAATAGGACTGCAAGCTGGAATTTCAGTTAAGTGCTGAAAATTTTTGTTCTGGTGATGATATCATGTGACACATCACTCACATTTGTGAAGGAACCAAGAAATGTGCAATTATATCATTTTACCCCAGTCACCTTCATAAGGGCACAAACAACACAGCCAGGTCCAATATATTTTGCAATATACAGCATGTAGTGGTCTAGTCCCCTTCATTTTTTTTTTGTTTGTTTGTTTTGTTTTTGGTACTGGATATTGAACCGAGGGGTGCTCTACCACTAAACTATAACTCCAATTCTTTTCATCTTTTAAGACAGTGTTTTAGTTAGCTTTTTATCACTGTAAACAAAATATCTGACAAGAAAGCCTAAAGGGGCTGGAGTTGTGGCTCAATAGAGTGCTTGCCTAGCATGTGTGAGGCACTGGGTTCAATCCTCAGCACCACATTAAAAAAATAAATAAAATAATTTTTTAAATAATAATTTTTAAAATAATAAATTTAAATAATAAATTCTAAAAATTTTTAGTTGTTCATCTACAACTAAAAAAATATTTAAAAGAAAAGACAGCTTAAGGGAGGAAAAGCTCATTTTGGCTCAGTTTTTCAAAGGTTCAATCTCTGGTCGGCCGACTCCATAGCTTTGGGTCCAACCAAGATAGAAGAGCATATCAGAAGAAAGCATCTCTGGACATGGTACCAGCAAGCAGAGAGACAGCTTAGCTCATCAGAGACAAAATATAAACCCCAAAGGCATGCCCCTTGTGAACTACTTCCTCCAGCCACACCAACCTGTATATAGTTTCCACTCAGTTATCTACATCAGTAGATTAACCCACCAAGTATGTCATAGCTCTCATAATCTAATTATCTTACCTCTGAACATTTTTGCATTGTCTCACACATGAGCTTTTGGAGGACATCTAATATCTAAACCATAACAGACAGGCTCTCTCAAGTAAACCAGGCTGACCTTGAACTTTTGATCTTCCTAACTCAGCCTCCTGAGTTGCTGGGATTACAGATATGTGCCATCACACCATAGTCCCTTTCATTCAGAGTTGATTTATGAGAAAATATCTTTTAGTTTAAAAATCACATAAGATGTCACAATTAATCCCACTATTGTATATAACTATTATGCACCTCAAAATTTTTAATTAAAAAAAAAGGAAGACCTTTTTTGAAAACTTTGAAACCACTAGAGGAAAACAGCAGAAATACTTCAAGATATGGGTATAGATAATGATTTCCTGAACAAGACTCCAATAGCTCAGGAAATGATAGCAAGAAGTAACTAGTAGGATTGCTGTGAGTAAAAGTTTCTGTACAACAGAAGAAACAATATAGCAAAGACAGTCTACAGAATAGGAGAAAATTTTGCCAATATTCATCTGACAGAGGAGTAATATTCAGAATATATAAAGAACTCAAAATATTTAACAAGAAAACTAAGTAATTCAATTAATAAATGGTCAAAAGAGCTGAATACATACATCTTAAATGAAAAAAATAGCCAATAAATATATGAAAAAATGCTCGACATCATTAGCCATAAGGGAAATGAAAATCAAAACTACATTGAGGTCCCATCTCATTCTGGTCGGAATAGCTATTATCAAGAAAAAGAAATAATAACAAATCCTGGAAAGGATGTAGGGGAAAGGAACCTTTATATACGGTTGGTGAGAATGGTACAGCCATTATGGAAAACAGTATAGAGAGTCCTCAAAAAACTAAAAACAGAACTACTATTGGATCCAGCTATATCACTCCTGGGTATATGCCTGAAGAATTAAAAATCAGCGTGCAGTAGAGACACCTGTGGTTTTCATGGCACTATTCACAATAGCCAAGCTATGGAATCAGCCTAGATGACCATCGACAGATGAATGGACCAAAAAAAAAAAAATGTGATTGATATATACACTGGGCAATGATTCAGCTATAAAGAAGAATGAAGTTGTGTCATTTGAAGGAAAATGGATAGAACTGGAGACCATCATGTTAGGCAAACTGAACCAGACTCAGAAAGATAAATATTGCAGGTTTTCTCTCATAGGTGGTATCTAGTGGGGGGGGGGGGG
>NW_025999853.1:28173463-28224180 GCF_001458135.2 Marmota marmota marmota
GGGGGGGGGGGGGGGATAAATGACATGAAAGTAAAAAGGGGACGGGGTGTGAAGATACAAGGTGGATGGATATGAACAAAGTTTGTCATCTGCCTGTTTGAAATTGTCAAAATGAAATCCATTATTTTGTACAATTGATGCACAGTAATTATGATAATAATTTTGAAAAGTGGAACACTGAAACATTGCACCATCTAAATGGGACATGTAACAATAGCTTCTAGTCCAGAACTGCCACATTCCTACCCTGTGATTTCAGCCCTCAGAAATGAGCATCAGGTCCCTCAGCTTTCACACCTTAATAGGCCAACTTCGGCTAGAAGAATGTGCTGATAAAACTGACTGAAAGTGTATCAGTGTCAGAACATAGTCCCAGTTAGTCAGTTTTAAAGGACAGATTGCCAGAGGAAGGAAGCATTTCCATGCATCGGGTCACACTGACCTAAATCTCTATTTAGTTTGCTGGTTACTGGTATTTGACAATTCAGCTTAGTTATTGGTATAGTCTTTCTAAAAGTTATTTTTACCATTAATTTTTGTGTGTGTTTTCCTCAATATTGTGTTTTTATTTTAGCAGTGCTTTTCATCCACTCATTGATTATTTGTGGAGCAATTATATGCCAGCTGCTGAGCTATGCCCTGGGTATAGAGCAGGGGACAAAACAGAAATGGTTATAATGCTCATGGAACTTTCTGCCTCGTAGAAAGCAAGAAAATAATGATATTAATAATATTAAACACATACACATAAGTTTGCCACTTATCTCAACCTAAGGGAAATTTCTCCAATGACTCAGTTTGATTCCACATTGGCCAAAATAATAGATTTTACCTCCATGTGCCTATTCGTTTTCTAAAGCTGCTATCACAAATTACCATGAATTTGGTGGGTTATACAACATAATTTTTTTTCTTTCACAGCGCTGTGGGCCAGAAGTCTACAACTGGTTTCAACTGGCCCAAAACCAAGGTGCCAAGGGCTATGCTCCACCTACAATCTCTAAGGGAGAATCTTTTCTTGATTTCTCTGTTTCTAATGTTTGCTGGCATTCTCCCATTTGTGGTCACCTCACTCCAATCTCTTTTTCCATGGTAACATCACTTTCTCTTCTGTGCCAATCTCCCTCTACTTCTCTATTAAAAGGATACTTATGATCGTATTTAGAGCCCACTGAGATAATGCAAACTAATCTCCTTATCTCAAGATCCTTAACTTAATCTTATCTGAAAAGACCTTTTTCTATACAAAGTAACATTTTCAGTTTCCAGGAAATGGGACCTGATATCTTTGGACACTTATCCAGCCTTCTGCAATGTATAAACATAAATCCAGACTGCCCACCGGGTGTCCAGGGCTATGGAACTGGATCGGTCATCCACAGGTGATGGGCATGGTGGTTTTTCACTTTCAGGACAGCTTGTGCTGAGTATTTCTCACTCTACTCTGGGTTTCAACAATGCAAGCTCCTTCTATGCCTCTCATTCAGGGCACTTGCTCATTCAACTTCTGACTATCCAGTCAGTGAAGCCCTTCAGCCTCTTCTTCCTCCTTCCCTTGGCCCCAATCTTTCTAATAATTGATGGGGGAAAAAAAACTGATCATGAAAACATTAAAACACATTTCTGCCTTTTGTAGCCAAAGACTTTGGCTATTTTGAGGATCTTTTCCACTTCCTAGGTGTGGGCTGAAGGAAGCAATTGGGATACACAAAGCATACAAATTTGAACTTCAGGATGTAACACTGCCTCATAATTAAACACTGTGACAGGTGTTACAGAAGAAGAAACAAATAACAATGCAATAGAACAAGAAGAACTGCTTTTTATAGAGTTAGAATGACCTCTTGGAAGGGTGACATTTAAGCTGAGAATAAGATAAGGAAGATCACTTCTTACCAGAAGAGAGAGCTTGCCTTAAGGTATCAAGAGAAGAAACTCTACACCTTGCCATGTAGGAATAACTGAAGAGTCAGCGGTACCTGGGCACAGACAGTGGGGTAAGATAAGGTTGAAGGTTGATTGAGATTCAACCAATATAATCTTACGAGTGGTACCCAAACGTTTTTATTTTGTTTTAACCGTAATAGGGACCTCAATGAGGTCTATCAATTCTGAAATCTGGTGATATTCTGAGAGTTTCTGATAGCTCCTGAGGCTATTCTCTAAGAAATAAAACATGTTTTTGTCTATTTTTTAAATTTTCTTTTATATTGAAATTTTCTTTCTACACCCTTAAATCACTTAACCAGGATCTAGCATCTGATAAAAAACTTTGAGACAATCTTCCTTCTTTCTATTGTTATTTTTAATGGAAATTAGAAACATTCGATTTGTTGTGGATTGACATTTTCAGTGTCTCAAAGAGGGCCTATTAAATTTCAAATTCTTAAAAGTTTCTCAGGAGTTCAAAGATATTCCAGAATCATTTACTCTTTGTTACTCTATTTTATCTGCAAAGCAGAAATAGCAATGCCTTTTCAACAGGGCTGATCTGAAGATTAAGTAAGAGAAAGTATGTGGGAGTATCTGCCATTATGCTGGATACCTTTTAAATACACAATAACTGCTCCTGTCATATAATTTTGTCTTCGTATATAGTTAAACACTCAACCCAGTTTAAGTCATTTCCATTGCATTCTGTTTATCTTCGAGAGACAGTAAAAGTCCCGCATCAAATACTCTAATTCCAAAGGTAGTGGATCCCTTTTGCTGGTTGATATAATAACACCTGCCCTGTCTACATAGTAAATTGGTGGAAGAGAAGGCAATAATAAACATAGCATTGGAAAAGTCATCTTTTGCTTCTGCAGAAACACAATATTCTTGCTATATATTTAAATTATTAAATATCCTTTTCTTCAAAATCCCAAATGAATCTCTCCATGTTTCCTATTGTGACACTGTCTTAACTTACAAAAGCAGAAAATGTAAACAGAGTAATGATCCTTCTGTTCTGACTGAGAAATATGTGGTTCATCCCAGGAGAATACAGTGTTTGTCTTCAAATTTTTGCCACATCAAGTCTGGAATCATTTATGCTCTGGGTAGAAGTCACCAAACGCAATTGTGGGTCATTGCTTTAACCATTAATGGAAATGTCAGAGTGAATAAGTTAATATTGGATCCTCCAGCCAGAGGGGATAACATATGCACAACGTTTAAAAATGGGATGATATTTGCAGCTGAAGACTAGAGTTGGAAGAATGGGCAGGAAGAATGACACGGAAGTCCCCATAAGCCATGATAGGGAACTTGGGTTTATCATTTGAAGGTGGTAGAAAATATAATAATATGGTTTTATTTCCATGCAAGTAAGTTATTCTGGCATCTGGGCACAGTGTGTTTGAAGGACTGGAGGAAAAAAATTGGAGTAGATGAGATCAACTCAGAAATTCCATGGTCTAAATAGAGAGGATGAAGGTGTAAATGGGAGAAGCATGCAAGGATAGAGAAAAAGGACAGAATTTGAAAACTCATTTGGAGGTAATGCTGCCAAACCAAGATATGGAGACTAGTGGTTGTGAGGGGTGAAGGATAAGGATTTACTGAGGAAGTCTGATTTCTGGCCTGGATCCTACCCTCTGCTGATACAGGATAAAAGATGGAGGAAAGCCAATGAGGAGCTGGGAGTTCATCCTCCAGTGGTTTCTATGAGTCATCCATGTGAAAGTGCATGAGAGTTTTAATTTAGTTTTGCCTTTTGTGAGAAGGGAATTTAAAATTAACAGAAGTCTATCAAACTGACAGCAATTCAGTACAGAAAACTTTATTTTTAAAAGCTCCTACTATGTAAACTTTGAAAAGTGTTACATATCCTCACCAAGATTTCTTACCCTTAGAATAGTTGATATTTTGAACTGGAGGATTACTAGGAAGGCTACTCTGCGTACTGGAAAATGTTTACCCTTGTCCAGTAACTCCTCACCCCTCCAGTCATGACACTCAAAATATGTCTCCAGATGTTGCCACCTGTCCCCTGATAGGCCAAATCATCCCCAATTGAGAAACATCATCTTAAACTAAATTAGTTCAATTTCATGAAAACTGATGAAAGCCAAATAGCAGCTGCATTATTCAAATTTAAATGTACACAACCTACACTAGATGGTATAGGAGAATAGAATGGACTTCTATCCAATTGTAACACATAAGGAATTCCCCAAATGAGGACCATTCTGGAAAAGAGGCTTCACCCAACAGCCTGTCTCTAGATGGAGAGATCTAGGACAAGAAACATCACAATGGATCCTAATTACCATGGATGACAAAAGGCAAAGCAGTTGACAGCTCACCATAATTAAATTTGTCATTGAATCTGTCTCTACAGGCAAACAATACTGTAGAAATATCACTTCAAAGTTCTCAGACTGCCAGAAAGATTTATTAGCCATGTGCTGTGCCTGGCACCAGGAAGGAAGCAGTTTATAGAAAACATAGGTCACACCCTAAAGGAGCTTATATTTATCTAATTCTTCTGGAAACATCAAATTAATTTTTCCATAAGCAGAAACGTCTACACTTCTCAGAATCAGCCTGAGCTTAAGCCTTGCATGATTTGTAGGAATGTTGTACAGATGTATCATAAATAAAAATATGCCAAAGCCTTTCCACTTTTCTCTTATGCCCAAGTCCAGACAGCACAGTGTATTCTTGAAAACTCAATAAAATTCGTAACTAAAATTCACAGGGAATCTGAAAACTTGCTCCCAGTTTTCCGTGAATCTGAAATGAGATTGGCCATCATGGTAGAGTGTAGGCAGATGCTCATCCTGAAGTTCTCCTATTTTTGTGCCCATGATCCATTTAAATTTCTTAAATCTAAATTAAATGATAATTATTGTTTTGCTGTTCACTTTTAAGCAATGTAAAAGCACCTTAAAATAACACTGCACTTACCGTAGCAATGGCTGAAATTTAGCTACAATTTCCTTGGAAGCCCAGTGTACCTACCATTCCACATGGGTTCTGTTTTATTAGATAAGTGGCAGTAAGGATAATATAAAGCTGTATGATGTTGGTTATCAGAAGATACATCATTTCATAGTGTCAATATTTATAGCTGTTTAAAATATACTTCCCTTCAGTTGCACTGGCTATAATCTTGCACATATTGGGGTATTCCACAAAGAAGTCCAATTACTTTTACTCCTCCTGACCTCTATAACTTTGGGTGTTTAAAATATATAATACATATATTATATATTTTATCAAGAACTTAATTATGTGCAACTTTTAGTATGTGTGCTTCATTTTCCTGTAAATAAAATGAATCACACATTGTCATAAACTCTCTTCTTCTATTCCCTTTCACTTGTTTATAAGATTTTGAGCCTGTGCTGGTTGGCCCCAGAGGCTGGTATCAGGAGAGAGGATCAAAGGAGGTAGGGAGTGAGCCACATGGGTGGCTGAGAAAGAGCATTTCATGCAGAGGCAGGGCTCGGCCCAGAATCTCTAAAATGGAAGAGTACTGGTGTACTCAAGAAGCAGCAAGGAAGCCAGTGAAACTGGAGTGGGAGAAGGCAGGAGAGAGGAGGTGGCAGGTTCTGAGGGAGTAGCTCACATGTTTTATTTTTTAAGTATTTTGCTAATTTTAAAAAAAATCAACTTTTGAAAACTCTTATCTTTCATTCAATATAGATGTCACCACATTAAAATGGTAATTTAAAATTCCCTAGACATTATGTTTTGAAATAAAGCAGGCAACCCCAAATGTAGGAGCAACATTGATGATACAGGTAAGAGAAACGGCTTCCTTCAAGAGCTTCCAGGACAGGCAGGCATTTGAAAAGCACTCTAAGTGCACTGGGCCATTTAATTCTCATTCAATCCTGCCCAGGTACAAACTATCTCAGTGTAATTTGTGAAGTTTGATGAATAACTTGCTAACTTCTCTGAACCCTAGTTTCCTCATTGCAAAGAGACAATAATAATAGTGGTTGCTTACTTAGTTTTTAGTGTTTAAATGGCATAATATAAGTTACGAACAGGGTAAATACTAAATAAATGCTAATTTTTATCTTTGTTACTAGTTCAAAATGAAGCCAGCAGCCAAAATAAGAAATCACTGAAGTTGTTTTTGTTTGGTTTTTTGTTTTTGTTTTTCTTTTTTTCAGAAAAGTGACAACATATTTAACTTTCAAAATCATTGGTAAACATAACCAATTCATAAAGCTTATATATCTATTTATTCAATCACTTGGCAAAATGTTACTGGACGTGGCCACCATTCACTGGTGAAATTAAAAAAAAAAAAGACACTGTCTCCAGTTTCACTTAAAGATATGGGGAAGAAACAGGGAAGCAGATCCCTTTTCCAATGTAGTTATCTTTTAAATATGGAGTTGCATAGTTGGCCATAGAAGTAGCATCTCACCCAGGCAGGGGATGGGGAAGATTTGGGCAAGTAAGTATTGCCAGGTGAGGCAGTGAGGAACATATGGAAGGGTCCAGACATTAAAGAAAATTGTACCTTCTTCTATTTGGGGACCTGAGAGTTATCAATTGAAGCTGAAAAATATGAGCAGGAATCAAATCATAAAGGGTGTGATACACTAGACTTTGGGCTGTATCTGAGCAATACAAGGACACAGAGTGATTTCCAGCAAGGATATTACATGATCAAATTTGCATTTTTGAGTGATTACTGTAATTGCAGTGCAAAGAGTGGTTTAGAAGGGACCAGAGTTAGAGGCAGGGCAACCAGGCATGGATATAATTTGATGCTTTGTGGGAGAAAAAACAGATCTCATTATGAATCTATTGTGTAGGGAAGACCCATGCTTCTTGGTTACAATACATTGTTATTTGCAGGAGGAGTGGGGGAAGGGATCAATATTAATTGTACCAAAGAAGAAATATAAAGCCAACTCATTTCATTTTCAGAAGAATCTCTGGGTTGACTGATTCGTAGCTCTCTCTCTGGGAGCTCAACATCTATCAAGACTGAAATCACTGTAGTTTTTCATTTCAGGAGTCATTAGATGAAAAGCAAAAGTTTAAACATGAAGTATTTCGTAATCCTTCCTCACTATTTCTCAGTTAAACATTACGCCCTGAAAAAAATACGTGGATTTATAGCATCTGCTCAGAGCTATGAATGATTCTGCCGGGCCATATAACTGATGTGATGTTACTATCAAATAGACAACTTCGAGAAAAGGGGCAGGGGGAAGGGCTCACATTTCAGCAAATTAATGATACCAGGAGAAAAACCATCCAGTCGTGACTGTTCAAACAGAATCTCAGAGGCATTCCATTATAATTGGCATTTGGAAAGTCCCATGGACCACACTTGTGCATCCCTAATTTCTGAGGTAATTCAGCTAAAATCCCTTCATTTCACCTGAATTACCCAGGCAATTATGGTTGTAATTTTTTTTCTTTTTGCTCAAATGACTTCAAAGCAATGCCTCGAAGCACTATTTAAACAAAATCATCACTTTTTCTACCTTCTTCGTTTTTTTTTTTTTTTTAATAGAATGACCTACCCACTCATTTTCCTCATGGTAATACAATGCTATTGTATTAAAGTCTACACACACACACACACACACACACACAATGTGTTAATTGTATCCTTATAAAATCCTCAAATAATTCTGTTGAAAAGACTAAAATCAAGTAAAAAGAAATCCCTTTAAAAAATTTCCCTCAAGTCTTTCCTCTGCCCCCAAACAGAAATAGTATCAGAATGGGTATTCATCTAAATATATTTCATGCATTCAAGTACACACACAAATGTGCATGCATGTATTTACACATTTGTTTTTAAATACAAACATATAAGACAATGTAAAACAGACTAATGGATCAGGCTCTGGAGACAGATTTGTTATGCATTAAAGAGGTGGCCCTGGAAACTTACTTAACCTTTCTGTAGTTCAATTTCCTTGTTTATAAAATAGGGATGATAACATTACAGACTTCCCACTGTTGTTATGAAGAGTAATCATTTTGATACATACAAAACACTTATAATAGTACCTCATGACAAACACTCAATGAATATTGACTATTGTTATTTTAAGTTTTTAAAATGCACTGATATTTTTATATATGCTTATTATAACTTGTTTCCTAGAGATTTGACTTGCCAGTGCATAAGACTTTTCCTGAGTCTGTTGTTTATAATATTTCATGTTATGAGGGTACCATGCTAGTTTAACCATCATTCTATTGAAGGACATTTAGTTTGTTACCCAGTTAGGTTTTGTTTTCTTTTGTTTTTTTCTATTGTGAACACTGTTTAAATGGAAGTATTTATGTATATGAATGATTATTTTTCTAGGGTAGTACTGATAGGTGGCAAGCCAAATTAGGAGGGTATGAATGTATTTACTTTAAATAGATGTATTTTGCAAGATATTGCCAAACTGACCTCCAAAAAGCCTATGCTAAATATAAATTTCACCAAATCCTTGGCAATACATTACCATTTTTAAATAAAATAATATTTTCATCCCATTCAAATTTAATCTGCACCTCTCTAAAAGGGAAATTCAGTATCTTTTAGCTGAGAACCTTATGAGAGAGAGAGAGAGAGAGAGAGAGAGAGAGAGAGAGAGAGATTCATACAAATTCTGCCAGGATTGAACTAGCCATGTGCAGTACAAAAAAGAATCCCAGTATGACTTAAAGAATTGGATGACAGTGAGTCTTAGAAGTAAGGTTGGAGTAGCTAGCTGAGTAGAAATGAAGAGCCTTATAGCCTAAGCTGACTATGGTGGAGATGGTACTTGTAGATATCTATGTAAGGTTTTATTTTCAGCAAGAAAGTAACATAATAGAGAATAAATGCTATGTGGGACGAACTCTGGACAAGGGGCGGGATTTACTAAAACAAGAGAATGGAGAAAGTACTTAAAAATACATGGTAAAATCAAAACAATCATGGTATTGTTTCTGTATTATAAATTAATATTAGGAAATAGAGTTGGACCTGCCTATCATGGAAAGTGCTTTGCATGCTTCAGAAATTTTAATTTTCTCTTTTAGAAAATGGGGAAATACACACGGGGTAAGGACATCCATATTTATTGAGTGTATTCTTTGGGCCACAGTTAGTGTTGCACTTTGCATGGACATCATTAAATCTGAAATGGCTTCTGAAATAGATAGTATTAACACCATTTTGCATATGTGGGAACTAAGGCTTGGGAAAATAATTGACTTTATTAAAAATCTTTGGGCCTAAGCTCCAAAGCCAGTTCTCTCCATATTAGTTATGCAGATGCTGGGTGAGTACTGTGCTCTGTGCTAAGTACTAGGGAGAAACAATGTAGGAAATTCCCTGACCTCAAGGACAATGTCTACCAGAGCTATGCTCTTTGGTACTCATCACTAGAGTTTAATCAAAGCAAGGACCAAATGACTTGGGTTGGTGTCTAGAAGAGAATTTAGATAATAATTTAGATAAGAGAGAAGCTGAAAAGTATTTTAAAATCTATGCAAAAACTCATAAGAAATAAAAGGCGAGAATGAGGTGTGATGGTAAATGAGTATCAACCAATATTTGTGGTTAATTGAAACTGGGTCAAGGAAAGAGTTAAAGGTGTCTCAGGGGGTCTAATTTGGGTGACTGCAAGTTTACTGATAGCAGGGACTAGGGAAGAGGGTTATAAAGAATCCTTGGAAGTTCAAGTCAGTAAGAACCTTTAAAATATGCAAAAATGTTAGTATAATGGCAACAAATGCAAAGAATATTCTCTGGTTGTGCATTTAATTGGAAAGACATTTACATGTAGAGCCAGAGAGATATTGGACAGTAAGCCTTAAATACCCTTTAAATTTTCACTTCTGTTTCTGCAAAAAGGCAGCTACAATGGTGAATCTCTGCAATTAAATTAAATGTTATAGCTGTTATTAATGTTTTACTAATCATGGTACACAGCAGTGTAAGTGGTCAGGCCATTTTACACTTCACAAGAATACATATGACAATCCCAGGATCAGAAAACTGCCTAGATTTGCAGTGTTTTTCCCTTATACTTTAAATTGAGTTCCTGATTTTCCAGGATACCCAAACAGGTTATATTAAAGTGTATCCTTTGAAGGATTAGGTTAAAAACTTTCAGCCATCTATTATCTCTATGAGAGCTATGAACTCTGTGAGATTGCTAGAGTAAGAAATTAAAGAATAAAGGAAGGAATAAAGAAAACTATTCTGGTTGACACAATCCTAGATGTTATTTCACATTATGTGTACTGTCGGCTAGGCATGGTAACATATGCCTGTAATCCCAGAGACTCAGTAGGCTGAGGCAGAAGGATCAAAAATTTGAGGCTAATCTCAGCAAATTGAGTGATCTCCAATTTAGTGAGACCCTATATCAATTTTTTTTTAAATGAAAAGGACTGGAAATGTAGCTCAGTGACACAAATGATGTTGCTAAATTACTTGAAGGTGATTAAAAGCAGTGGATTCACCTAATCCATAAATTCAATCTCCAGTACCAAAAATAAAAACAAATACCTGCTATCATCTGGGCAGGGCAGATAGGAAGATGAAATATATGCCCTGCTATTGGCTAAGCTTTTTTCTAGTTTGCAGAATCTCTCATATAATCTTCCAGTTTCTGCTCGGTCTCCATTACATAAACAACCTATCTGCAACAAAAATCAGTGCAGACTCTTTGAAGTATGGGTCTTGAGGATCTCAGCCAGTGTCCAAGTATGCAGCTCTGCTTCATAATCATTGAAAAGCCCTCACCAGAATGTCAGTACTCCTTATAAACTAACATAACCATTTAAAGCTGGTCTAGATCATCCTTGGGATGATGAAGAAGTGAGAAATAATACCCCTTGGTATTTGGCTGCCCTCAAACTTACTTTTTCAAACCTTAACTCAAGCATCTCCTCCCCTTTTTCATGTTGCCCTTTGCTGTTAGTCACCCATCTTCTCTAATAAAATTGCTTTTTCTCACATCCACTAAAAATTCAAATTTCATGATGGAGGTTGATTTGAAAAAAGTTGTCAAAGTAATGTCATGTCCCAAGCATCAGCTACTGTGTGCTCTTCCATCTTAGCAACATGTTCCTAAGTCTTAACTGGCAATCAACTATCTCAGTTTGCTCAGAACTAAGGCATTTCCTACGAGTCTCAGTGCCAAAACCAGGATAGCCCCCTGTGGAAATCGAGGCACAAAGAGGGGAGGCTGCTTTCTAAAGATTGTCTTGGAATTTGTTCATGATCAATACTAGACAGTTCTAACCCTGGTTCTCGACTTTCCTCAATGGCTCTCTGCTGAGGGTTTGGTAGTTTGATTAAGGTGTGCCATTAAATTTTACTCACTAGGATGCATTTGCATGTTTTAACTAGAGCTATAGCAGTCCTGAGTATGGTGGAGATGGTACTTGTAGATATCTACATCAGGGGAGGGGAGCAGTGGTAATTTCAGCAACCCCTCTCCTGGCTAAAGCAGACCTAGAAACAAATGTGGAGAATTGGTGATCATGACACTCCGGATTAGGTAAATTGCAAGAAGTTATTTGGGGGTTCAGTGTCACACGGTGTCATGCCCTGGCAGAGCAGACAGGCACAGCACCATGCATCTCAAAAGCACAAATTACTGTGAATAATCTCAACTGCTTCATTGAAACTTACCACTCAAAAATTAACACATTGACTTAAATCTCTCATTTTCTAAGAATATTTCCCAGGCATTTTGCTCTATTTTCAACCTCCAAAGCTCACATCTGTGTTCCTGAAGATGATTGTGGGCATCTGTATACATGTGTGTGATGGGGTGGGTGGGTGTTCACCCTTCATCTCAACAACCATCAGGGATTTTTGTTCCTTCTTTGGGTGCCAGGGCATCAAGGGTTGTGTGGAGTTACTATAAAATGCAGTAGCTGAATTTGATTCCAATTTTAGTTCTCAGATTTGAAAGGTGGGCTGAGATCAACCAAATGTTAGATTTGTGAATATCTGATTTCTGGCACTGATTTTTATCCTAAAGCTTTTGCTCATTTTAGGCTTTCTGTCCCCCCTGAGGCTACTACTAATGTGCTGCATTCTCCACTTACGTGGTTCAAAAAATTTTATAACTACTCTCTCAGGATAAAAATATGTGCAATTATATGCACTTTTTTCCACATTAACCTCCTTGCTCTTTTCTGGTATTCGATTATTTGATGATTTCCTTCTCTCAAGATCGCTCACATTATGCAGACTCCTATCAGCTGAATCTCCTGCACACTGGTTCTTTCCTTAACCAAGTGTGACACTGGGGAGGGACCGAGAGGAATAATTTTTCATGAATAACTAATGATCATTTGTAATTAGCATATCAATTGTATGTATGAAAATGATGTTGCTAAATTACTTGAAGGTGATTTAAAGCAGTGAATTCACCTAAGTTGTTTTATATGAGGATGTGTTTCTAAAATAGCATCATATACCATTAGTTGATTTTTTTCTTCCTACATAACATAAAGGAAACTTCTACCTATTCTAAAGACACTGTTACATTTTGTCATTGCTGTTGTTGTCCTTGGATATCTAAAGCCCTGTAACAATATTGTCACTGAGAAAGTAGTTCAACAAAGACCTAGCATTTGTTGGACCCCTTGTAAGTGCAGGTATTGTTCCAAATGCTTCATTTACATTAAAGGTAATTGTTGTGATAATTCTATATAGCAAGTACTCTATGATATCCACTTTATAGAGGAGGAAATTGAGGCTTGAAGAACTTAATCAACTTATCTAGGTTCACACAGCTGGTAAATGAAAAAGACCAAATCAAACTGGCTCCTTAGTTTAATAGGAATATATATACACACACATACACATATACATGTAATATAGAATGTAATCTATATTATATCTATCTGTATTCCATGTGTATAATATCTACCTATATTATATGTGTATAGGTAGATAGGTAGGTATAGAATGTTCTATTATTTAAATAAGTATTTATTGGGCACATAACAGATGCTGATGAAAGGATGGATAAATGGGGCATCCTGCCCTTGGACAATCTAGTGGCAGCAGAATTATTGTGAACTGATAAATTATAGTATGCTGAGATAGATATTAGCATTAGGCAGGAACAAAAGTGCTCTGGAAGAACATTAGCATATTGTTTCCAAGGGATAAATGTGATACTTTAAATGCACTTGCCACTTTTCTGAAGCAAAAGATAATACAGTTAGAATAGGAAAATTAACATATTTGAGAGAAGGGAAGGATCAAAGAATCATAAAGTTCTGAATATATTCTGTAGCTTGTTCATAGATAATCACTTCTTAATTAAATACAAAGACAACATAGCTGCTGCTGCTTTTTTCTTTTTTCTTTTTTTTAATGAAAAAAAAATGCTGTCTATAGAGCTACACCAAGGAAAAATGATAAGATTTCCATCACCAGACCAACACTTTCTTCCCTCAGTGACATCTCCTGGTTGGATTAGTTACAGTCTGAAGCATGGTATCCAAAGGCAAATCTGAGCATCAGAGAGTGACTGGCTGGGTCTGAGTTCTATACCCAGTCATAAGTATATTGCTATGAATGTTGATATGGCAAGTCTAGGAACTGCTTAGGTCTCTGTATTTAAAAAGTTCTTCAGTTGACTTCTATAAACATCCAGGTTTAAAAACTACTAGTCTAAAAATTTCCATGGATAAAGAAAGCTACCTATGAAATATTTACTTTTTCTTTATTATCTTGTTTTAGACTACAGACTGGTATGGATTGGTTAGTCTTTGTGAACAGATAAATCTCAGTTCAGATCTGTCTGTCCAATATACTAGGTGGAGATCTGGAACAAATTTTTTAACCTTTTCCATTACCATTTTTATACATGAATTGTGAGGATTACATATAATTCTCATAAAACAGTTGGCCTTGCACTAAATAAGTACTCAATAAGTGTTATAATAAGATTAAATATACATGTTGATGGACATTTATTTATATAAACACACATATTCTTAAAATTAAGTAATTAAAACATCTTATTGGAGAACAGCAAAACTATCATAAGAACAAAGTGATCTATCTGGCAGCAGCAATCCAATTTTACATTCTTGAAAATAATCCAGCCTTGTATTGTTCCATAGAAAATGTCTAGGGATTTGAATTTCAGTAATGGCTTGTCTGCAAATGTCGTATCCTGTACTCTTCCTTAATTTGGGGATTAAGAATTTGTGTGTGGATAAATACAGGCAGACTTCTGTCATCCTGAAAATTCAAGGGCTTTAATGACAGCTGCAAATATTTGGTTTATCCTGTGAAAGGCACCTGAATGGATATTTATGGAATGGAAGACTAAACCTCTTATTTTAATAAATTTTATTTGAATTTTAATAAATTTCTCCAATCCAAAAAAAAAGAAAAACATCCAAAATCAATCACTATTACCTTTTGGGAAAAGAGTATGTCATTGTTTAGCTATATTGGGCCTTTTGAAAACTGAGAATCACAGCCCACTAACAGTGACCCCTCAGGTCGCCTCATGATTTTCCTTTACTGGCCAACTCACACCCTTCTGCTAGGAGTTGACATAGCTTTTCCTCACCATAAGTTTCTATCCTTTCACATCACGCAAAACTGACCTACAATGTGTGTGTTTCATTTCTGGATTCCTTGTCCTCAGAAACTAGTATAGTGTTTGGGGGGGGGCGGTTATTTTGTTTGTTTTAATCTTTTTTTTAGATGTTGATGGACCTTTATTTGGTTCGTTTATTTATATCCGGTGCTGAGAATCAAACCCAGGGCCTCACACATGCTAGGCAAGTACTCTACCACTGAGCCACAACTCCAGCCCCAGTAATATAGTGTTTTTGAAAAAGAAGTAGGTAGTAATAATGAGTTCTAATCTAGTCTTACAACAAACAAATTTATACAACGGGCTGGGTCCCAGCTCTTCTTAGTCTCTGTTTCCTTATGTCTTAAGACAAAAAGGATATAAATGAGATTGTTTCTAAGAGACTTTTCAGATATACTGTTCAGAGTTTCTGAGCTGCTTAATTGCACTAAGATATTGTAACCTCACACCCTTAATATCCTTTACTCCCCGATAATGTCATCTGCCCTTTGGATTAAGTAAAATCCAAAGAAATGGCTGATGTCACTCAGGAGCAGATGCATACACTTGAATGTAGGTATGCCTGAAATAACCAGGAGGTATTGCCAACTCTTTGTTGTCCAACAAAC
The DNA here is from genome assembly GCF_001458135.2 of Marmota marmota marmota. Classification (NCBI taxonomy): domain Eukaryota; kingdom Metazoa; phylum Chordata; class Mammalia; order Rodentia; family Sciuridae; genus Marmota; species Marmota marmota. The sequence continues at coordinate 28,188,621 of NW_025999853.1, forward strand.
GTTTTAAGCAACTTATGTCACAGCAAACTCAGCCAGGAGGATTTCCATGTAAACCCAACAGAGAAAAACCTACATACAGATTTAAGCATCTGGTAACTGAAGGGTACACAGATAGCAAGATTCCTTCCCAGAGCAGGCATCTCTTCTATCTGAGGTCTAACCAGAGTCAAAATGCAATCATCATGGGGGTCAAGGGGAAGCTATTCATTCATGCACAAGTTTATGTATGTAGTATAATCCAAATTCTCTCTTATTAGAGAAGATTCTCAATCAACTAGGAAATTGAACATACCAGAAATAGTAGACATTTTAATATCTCAAAAAGTGTGGAAATAGAATTGTGAAACATCACAATGCAGCCGTGTTTAAAGGTGGTTCATTTGTCAGCTGCTGATTTGCTACACTTCATCAAATAAACTACCTTCAAAACTTCCTAGGGCCTACTTACTATTACATGAGATTGCTCACCAAACAAGTGTGCATCTGATTATTCAATGAGCTATTTTTTTCTCTGTTTCCTAAATGAAAAAAGATTCTTGTAAATATTAACTTCTTATGGTTATATGCTTAGCATTTCATTAGCGTGTGTTTATGAATTTTGAAAATAGTAAAAATAAAATATTTGAACTCTCCCTTCCCGTACTGATTTTTGAATGTGCATTTTAAAAAGATTTGACAGCAGAAATGTTTTTCAGGACAGGAATGACTGTTTATTTCATAGTACATTTTATTTCATTTCAGTGAAAGCCTAAGGCCAGCCTCAGCATAACTATAATTTATATAAGTTTTCTTTAGAGTATTTTTTTTGTTTTAGGACCATAAAATATTTCCTGAGTAACTAATATATATGCTCATGTCTTCTGTATCCCCCCTCACCTTCTTAATAAAATCCAACTTTCACCAGATTTCCATTGGAAAGCCTTTTGTTAAATTAATTCATGCTAACAACTTTCTCAAATCGCAATAATAATTACAACAAAGAGATAAATAATTACAAGCAAGGGAATGAAACCAAAAAGCACAGAATTTCAGGTTTTTAATTTTAAAGTTGAAAGCCTTTCCAGGTGTCCCCGAGCCATATACGAACCACATTCTCATCTGTGAGACCGTTGTCACAAGATTTCAGCGATTACTCAAGTTGTTACAAGGAATGATTCCTAAATCAGGAGGGCTTTATATATAGTTTGAGTAAAAAAAAAAATAGCTTAACTATATACAAATAATCTATCAAGTTTCAAAACGGGTTTTAAATATTTAGCAAGAAATAAAGTATACTTTCTATAAGACTAAGGAATAGATGAAGTCAAAAGCAGAAATATATGGCAAACCTTCAGGGTACAAGGGGTACCCAGTAATGAGTGTTTGCACATCAACATATACACTTTAACTGAGCATCTTTTGGCTTTTTTTTTAAATTCACTGAGCAAGACTTCCAAGAGTAGGTAGTATGCATTTTTGTTCTTACCATAAAATGGAAAGAAAAAAGCAAGGGGGAAAAAAGCTACCTTATTCTTATTAAGAAATTATGCAGAGGAACTGAAGGCACCCCAGAAAATTAACAAATAATAAGTTAAGGAGACAAGTATATACCTTCAAAATTACAAAGTAGGCAAAGCAGGTAGAAGAAGAAAACCATCCAGGATGGGCCTTAACTATATGATCACTATTATGGTAGGAAAACTTGGTGATTTTTGCTTGTCTTAAGAAAAGACTTAAGATGCTGAAAGCAATTTAAAAACAAGGTTGATTGTCTGAAATAATAAATTCTATGAGTATGCTTATATGAATTCAAACCCATCTCTAAAATTCACCTTAGTTTCCAAAAAATGATCAATTCTCTAATTTGTGTTATTTACTAAAGATATTTTCAGTAGTAGAAATGAAGTCGGACGCAGTCTAGGTTCTGTACCCTGATGGGGAACACAGAGGAAGCTAAGAGTCCATCAAGAGACCTGTTGATTCTGGTGATGGGAGCTGAATCAACATGTAATCCATGGATTAAAAACATCAAGACCAAAATTCTAAGTTTGAAAACTATAGAGTCTGCTTTCTGTAAATTGTTGTATGGGAGACGATAACTTCGATAGTTCCACAGGGCTGAGTATGGACATCATGGCTATTATTTCTCTCAACCCTTTGCCCCTGCCATGAAAGCCCATGCCCTGCATTAGTACCACAGCTCTCCCGTGGCAGCTCTGAATCACAGGCACAGTGCCTAAACAGAGATAATGGGCCTCTCACGGTCTGGCCCAGAATCTACAACCTATTAAATGAAAGCAAATAGAACAAAAGCCAAAAAAAAGTCTGGAAACTAATCAACTGGCCTAGAAAAGGAGTGAACCAGCGTTATTAAAACATATAAACATGCAACTTTTAATATTAAAAAAGAAATTATGCACAACCGAATCACCAAGTTTTCCTTTAAAAGGAAAATTTCATACCATATCAAATTCTGTTGGTACAAATTACAAAGAAATTACAAGCACACAGAAAACAGAGTTTATATTGTGTAATATTTTCAAAGTTTTCATCTGTCTTTCATGTTGTTCCAAAGAATTTAGTAGGATAAATGCTTAATAAAAGTCTTCTAAGAGACTATGTTCATGATTGAATGAATAATTAAAAGAATGAATTAATCAATGAACATGCCTATTTTCCTAGACTTTAACCACAGATAAAAATTCACTCTACCTAAAACCTCTGCTTACAGAGGTTACAATCCAGACATGGAGCATGGGTTATATAAGTTGCCTCCAGGGCTTACTGTGCCCAATTTTTAAACCCTTATTATCTGTGCTATACTCCAACAAATGACAAGCCAAGCTTTTACAAACTGCCAGTGACAATATTGTTGCTAAATTCAAACCTTTTCTTCTTCAGTTCACATTCACCTTTCTGAAGCAAGGGTTAGAATTGGACATAATCCTTTAAATTTCCAAATCTGTAGAGTAGTAGTAATTATAAATCTCATATTACAATTGATATGAGCTTCAGATGTGAATTACTGTGTTTTTTGGTAGCTTAATCTGATATCCATTTCAAGTGTCCCCCTTCCAATTAGGCTATGAAAATGTAATCTCAACCAACTGTATTTGGCCTCCTCTGCCACCCAGTGCCACTCAGATGTTCTGATGATCTTTAAGCTTATCTCAGTTCCTAGATATCAAATCACACAGCCAATTTTTCTTGAAATTTTATTGAAGAAGTTAGTCACAAAGGCCTTTACACTACAATCTTGTAAATTATTGGTCATGTCACCCACCCTAGGAATCAGCTGAGAGGAATGAGAAGCGGTCTCATTTCTTTGTAGGGTCCCACAAAATCTGGTTACTATCTCAAAATTAAAAAAAAAAAATAGAAAGGAGTAGCAATGTAGCTCAGCAGTAGAGTGCTTCTGGTACTCCATCCCCAGTACCACACCAAAAAAAGAAAAAGAAATCCCATTCAAAATGTTAGCATTTCTTTGTCATTTTTCACCCTCCTGACTTGAGCCCCCAATCTGATTCATTCTCTGTCCTGATGAAGCCTACAGGCTCACAGTTCATCTATGAACATAATAAATGATGGTGATGGTATTATATCCCACTTGCTGTGCTTACTTCAACTTTTAAACTCTGGACTTTCAATAGGATACTAATTTCAGTTCAGTCTCCCAGGGAAGAGAACATGGAAGGTCTTCCCTGTAACAAACGTCCTTGTCTTTTCAGAGTGTGGAAGGAGAGCACCATGAGAAAGCTGTGGAACTACTCAAGGCTGCAAAGGACAGTGTCAAGCTGGTGGTCCGATACACCCCGAAAGTCCTGGAAGAAATGGAGGCTCGCTTTGAGAAGCTGCGGACAGCCCGGCGTCGGCAACAGCAGCAATTGCTCATTCAACAGCAGCAGCAGCAGCAGCAACAAACACAGCAAAACCACATGTCCTAGGTGAGAAGTGCCTGGTTCTGTATAAGGAAAGTCCCTTAGATGTGATCGAAATTGTTGTTTTTAAAAATACAGTTCCCTAACTGAAACAACATCACTACATCTAATAGTCCAAACAGAATCAATCTAATCAAAAGACAAGGATGTCAAAAAAAGTAAGCATATATCACATAGTTTTTTGTTTGTTTGTTTTTTATGTGTGAATCAATATAGTCTCAAGGAATGTTAAAGAAAATAATATACTTTGGGAGGGTCAAGTACAGATTCTAAGATGCCTTTAGACAATTAGGAAATACAGTCTCTGTGCTAACCAGATCTACGTGATAAGAGTATGATCTGGATTCAAGTCCCCACTCATTCCTTGACCATTGGCCGTTACGCAGTGTACAAACTGTACAACCTTACAGTGCTGGCCCTGTGAAGATCTTGAGAATAAAGATAAAATTTATGGGAAATATGTTCCACCTGGAAGAATGAAGTAGAGACCTGCCAAGGCTCAGGATCTGAGAGATCTTGAAGTTCATTTTTGTTATTCATTTAAAATAGATCTAAGATTTTCTTTCTTTTTCTAAACTCCACTTGGTGACTCAGATGCCAAATCAAGTGTTGCTGTGTATTTCCAAGAAAACTGAAGGAAACAATGTTGACAGTAAGAGTCATCATCATTGAAGTGCCCATTGTGTGTGAGGCCCTTACACACATTATCCCTAATACTATGAAAAAAATCCTTCAAGGCAAGTGTCATTAAATCCTGCCTCTTTGGATGAACAACCTGATATTGCAGTAATTTCACTGGATTCCTCATAAACCCATTTACAAGAAGCACAGAATTATTTTTCTCTTACTCTATCATGTATTTCATCTGCCAATATCAGATGTTCTGAAGTTACATACATTTTTCTTGCTATTTTTGGAAAAAAACAGTTTATATCATCAAATACCTTTGCACTACAATGTATGCAGGTGTGTATTTGAAATGAGGCTCAAATATTCTTGGAAAAATGATGATGGTAGGTTTGAGTTATTTCATATTAGATTACAAATTGCACAACCAGGGACATTGGATATAACATGAAGTTTTCAGATTTTTGTGACTCTTATTAAAAGGAGAGGCTATGTAGGGGAGTTTTTTAAAAATGTACAGGATTTATCCTCTGAAACTCTTGGAAATTTAACCATCTATCTCCCATAGCCTGCTGCTTTTATTAGACATACTATGGCTGTTATCTTTTTCTAGAACTACATTTTCATTCTAAAATGTGTATTTATTCAACAATAAACACCTCCTTGGCACTCCCAAGCATGAGCAACGTCCTAGATCTCATGATGCTGACAGTCTGGTGGAAGAGAAATTTATTTTTTTTAAAAAAATGTAAATTAAACACTTCCTATTGGGACCAGTGGTTTACACAGTTAGAGAGTAATTAAGGCTGTTTGAATAGAGACTGGTGAGTGGAGACTTCAGGCTCCGTTGTCAGGAAACACCTCTCAAAGGAGAAAACATTTAAGATGGAACTGAACAAAGAGGAGAAGCCACAAAGAGAGACTAAGAGGAGGAAATAGCCAGTACAGTGGTGCACAAGCTACTTGATGTTTGAGGAATAAAGAAAACCTGGGTAGTTAGGGGTAGAGAGGGAGGAGGAAAGACAGTAGTGGTTTAAAGGGCACCAAGATGGGTGGGGGCCAGCCACAGAGTGCTTTGCAAAGCCCCAGGGAAATGAGGTACAGTGGAAGACCCTGAAGGTTTTAAAGCAAAAGAGCGACCAGAATTTATGTACCATAGAGATCATTCTAGCTGCTGTGAAAATGATGAATGCAGCCTAAGAGTAGAAGCAGACCAACTAGAAAACACAATGGTCCAGGCAAGAGATGTGGTGGCTTCTGCTAGATGATGTGGTTACGATGGAGCTCTGTGGACAGACCAGAAAAAGTCATTTCACCCATAGTCTTTACTTCTGTTACCCAGCTGTACTTTCAGAATCCTTTCAAAGGTCCTTTCTTAGTAATAATAACAATCCACTCTGTAACACCAAGGAGCTTTCTGTTAATCCTATTGTTTCTTCCATCTTTGGTTATATAGACTTACACCAATTCTCCTCATTGATTTACAACACTGGCCCTGAGTAAGATTGTTCAGTAGTGTTCTGAAAGAAAAAAAAAATTGCCATCCCGATTTCTGAGATCTTTCTAAAAGCTTCCAATATTATGTTCATCCAGTTATTTTAGAAGTATACGATTTGGCCATAAATATTGGTGGGACCATATACTAAATTTCATTTCTCTATTTCACCAGTCCTCATTTAATCACCTCTGAATTTCCTATTGGTTCATTACAAGAGACGAACATCTTTAACAAAAGCTGTTTGCAAACTGTTTTGTTTTGTGTTATTGTGCAGGATATATTAGAGTTCTATTTATGTGGACATGAAATTTATACTTATGCCTGTCAAGATGGCACTTGCAGTACACACAGCCAAGGCCCCTAGAGATGAAACCATATTGACCATTTCAAGTACAAGTAAAACACACCCAAGTCATGTTGTCCCTGGATTTTGTGGTTAATTCAGTCAAAGAGACCTACATTAGTTCTTATTTAATTTTTAATTAATTCAATTTTTAAGCATCAAATGGGATTTGTTACACTTGTTAGCTCATACTACAGTTGTTTTTAAGAAGAAATGTCAAGTTTATTTGACCTATTTAATTTGGAACAGATCTCAGATTTTTTTTTAAAGGTCAACCAGTCAAGCAAAGTCTAGGTAAAGCAAAATATTGTTAGATATTGTCTTATTATTTATCAGATTAAATACAATTTCTGTGCTCAAAATCAGAAATAATTTCTTTTCTCTGAGATGGTAAAAATTATGAAGGAACTAGCAATGGTAAATGGGGGATAAAAATGACAAAGGAGTTGAATACAACTAGTGTGTGAGAAATTTTTCTCTTAGGCCTCTTCTGAATTTTAAATTCTCCTGAAGTAAAGATCTGTTGTATTTCTCCCTTACTTCTGCTTGATAACTCACAAAAAGGTTATATTTCCCAAACTGTAGAAAAACAAAAAGTACTGTACATTTCCATGATAGAAATCTAAACACAAAATGTAAATGTAGGAATTTTTCCTGCTATACCATTTTCTTTGAGAAAGTGTTACATTTCTGCAGCTTTTACCATCTTAGTTTTAAAATGTGATTTATTTTGTATACATTCACATTTCACTCATATTCCCAAAGAATAAAAGCAAGAAGGAAGAGGAATACTTCTTGAGATATCAACATTCCCCCCAAAATCAAGAATAAACTGTTGTCTTTGCTAGATGCAGGGTGGAGAATTCATTACATTCAAAACCATGCTAAGTATTTTCAGATTTATAAAGTAGCTGGCATTTTTCAGTGGCCTTGCTGGCTCTCTTCAGACCTCGATTTTCTTTGGTTTGTTCTCTATTGAAATCATGCTATGCCATCTATTACCATCACCAGAGCTGTGGTCCTGATGATCTGATCCGGGAGTTCATTACCAAAATCACCATCCCAGTCACTGAGACAACCAGGTCCCAGAGAAAGACCCTGATAAAATTAAATCTAAGGAACTTAGAAATACCAATCAGAATTAATGAATACCAAGAACTTCTCCAAGAGCTTCATATATATTAAACCACTTAATCTTCACAGCAGCCTTATTAGGCTTAGGTACTATTTTTAATCTCATTTTTGAGTAGGGAACGGAGGCATATAGGAGTTCTTAAAGTGTATGAAATGTTTCACAGCTAGCAAATACCAGGGGTGGGATTTAAATCCAGGATCTTGATCATAACCACTCTGACTCACTATACCCCTCTGTTTAAAGGAACTTGACCTTTGATTCTCTGATTTTAGCTCATAGAGTCCTTCATGAACTTTCTAGGGATTCAGTCTGATGCTGCCTATTAAAGGTGTCTAAGTTTCCCTCACCACTGAACTCCAAAAGAGTTCACCATACTTCAAAGACCTTCATCATTACAACCTTTCTTTGGATGCCATGAAGTCACCACAAATTTAGTGGTGAAAAAATAACAAAACAATGTATTATCTTGTAATTCTATAGGATTCAACACAATCCATCTCAGAATTTCAGTGTCATTTTCCCCCTAAATAGAAAAATATTCCAAAATTTGTATGAATCCTTGAATAGCTAAAGCAGTCCTGAGCAAAAAGAACAAAGCTAGAAGCATCACACAATGTGACTTCAAAATCTATGTGGCTCAAGTGGTAGCGCACTCGCCTAGCATGCGTGAGGCACTGGGTTTGATTCTCAGCACCACATAAAAAATAAATAAAATAAAGATATTGTGTCCACCTAAAACTAAAATATAAATATTTTAAAAATCTATTACAAAACTGTAGTAATAAAAACAGCATGGTAAGCCAGGCCCAGTGTCACACTCCTGTAATCCCACAGACTTAGGAAGCTAAAGCAGGAGGATGGCAAGTTCAAAGAAAGCTTCAGCAACTTAGCAAGGCCCTAAGCAACTTAGCAAGACACTGTCTCAAAATTAAACATAAACAGGGCTGATGAAGTAGTTTAGTGATTAAGCACCCCTGGGTTCAATCCCCAGCATAAAAAAAAAAAGAAAGAAAGAATTATGCCAAATAAATAGCTGTATTTTTATATCCATATACTCATTTCAGTGTTATTCACAAAAGCTAAGATAAGTATGCAACCTAAGTGTTCATTGTCAGATGACTGAATAAACAAAATCTTGTATATATACACAATGGAATATTATTAAGCTTTAAAGAGGAAAAATTCTGTTATTTCCAACAAAATAGATGAACTTGGAAGACATTATGCTAAAATAAAATAAGCCAGGCTCAGATGAATGCCATGTAATCTCACTTAGGTATGGAATCTATAACATTGAACTCACCGAAGCAGAGAATAGAATGATGGCAACTAGAGGCTGGGGAAGGGGCCAATGGGAAAAGGGAGCTAATCAAAAGATACAAGTTTCAGCAGGGCAGGGGGAATAGGCTTTAGTGATCTATTACAGAGGATGTAGACTATAATAAATAACAATGCCTTGTATAGTTCAACATTGCTGAAAGAGTAGATACTAAACATTTTCACCGCACACACAAAAATGATAAGCTTGTGAGGTGAGGGATTTGTTAATTAGCCTGGTTTAATCATTCCATATTATAAACACATATCAAAACCACATTGTACCTCATAAATATATATAATTATTCACAATGAAAAAATAAAATTTAAAAAAAATACTCTTGTAGTTCTGCAGAATGGAAGTCCAGCAGTCTCACGAGGTTTAGGGAAACTCTATGAACAATTTCATTTCCTTGCCTTTACCAGTTTCTAGAGACGTCTGTAAGTCTCTGTCTCCTTACTTCTTCCTCCATCTTCAAAAACCAGCAATGGGGGGGGGGGGTCAAATTTTTCCTGTAACCTTGCTGTTACCTCTGTTTCCATCGTCACGTCTCTTCCTCTCACTCTCTTCTATCTTCCACTTTTGTTGTTGTTGTTTATAAAAATTCTGGTTGAATTGGTTTCCATGTAATGTTTATTCTAATTATGAAAATGAAAATAACATGTTCACTGCTGAAGTTTTAGACAGTTCAGAAGTATAAAGAAAAAAATCAACCATTCAGGAAAATCTCCCTTCATTTTAGCGTCCATTCTTTGTTTTTTTCTGTATATTTAAGATTCCATGTACCTATGTATATATGAGCTTATTTTCATATAATAGGCTCATAACCCATGTTCTTAATGTTAACCTGATTTTTAAAACCGAACACTATGATGTATACTAGTAAATTTAGGTCCACATTTTAAATAACTATGTGGAATTATTAAATTTTTTATACCTTATTGGATTTGATTTGTTGATATTTTTGTTGAATCTTCATTCTGAAAAGTATCAGTCTGTAGTTTTCTTTTCCTGTAATGTCTTTGTTTGATTTTGGTATTAGGGTAATGCTGGTCATACAAAATGAGTTACAAAGTGTTACCTGTGCTTTTATCTTCTGAAAGAGGTTGTAGAGAATTGTTAGAATTTTTATTTTGGTAGAATTACCAAATAAAGCTATCTGGGTCTGGTGCTTTCTATTTGGGAAGTTACTGGTTGTCAGATTATCTATCTTTTCTTGTATGAGTTTTGGCAGGCTGTGTCTTTCAAAGAATCAGTTCATTTCAACTACTTTATCAAGACCTTAAATAGAGAGTTATTCTTTTATTGTCTTTTTAATGATTTGAGTGATGTCTCCTCTTTCACTCTTGATAGTAGTAACTTATATCCTCTTTTTCTCCTTAGTTAGCCTAGCAAGAAGCTTATTAATTGCACTGACTTTTTTTTTAATGAACCAGGTTTGGGTTTCATTGATTTTCCCTATTTTCCTATTTTTCATTTCATTAGTTTCTGCTCCACTTATGATTTATTTTCTTCTGCTTACTATGGACTTAATTTGTTCTTTTTTTTTTCTAGTTTCCTAAGGTGGAAGTTTATGTTACTAGAAGCCACACCAAGGAATCCTGTATTTGGTCCCCTGCCTACATAAGAAGTGAACAAACAATATAAAATATAAAAACAATATAAAAAGAAAAATGAATTTAATCTAATTGTAGCTTGCCCCAAACTGGGAAGGTAGCTAATTCATAGGCCCTACAAAGTGGTTACAATTTACAGAAATAAAAGCCAGGGAATGTACACATGTAGATTTAGCTAGATCATGCTAGCCACAGTATGTCAGAAATCTAGGTTTTTCAACACTTGGCTGGCATCTGCACAGGCTTTGGGACAGTGTCTCAGTTCCCATTGTCAGTATGAAAAAACTGATATTGAACAATAACTTTTACCAAGAAATGGAAGGGAAACAATCAATTTGGAGCTTTTAATTTTAAAGGAGTTCTGTTATACCTAGGTGATCGATATTAGATCTTTCTTCTTTTGTACATCCACATTCAATGCCATAAACTTCCTTCTATACACCCAATTTCACTGGATCCCAGCATTTTGATAAGCTATGTTTTCTTTTTCATTTCGTTCCAAGCATGTTTTAATTTCAGAGTACTCCTTTGTCCTATCCCTCTTCCACTTTCACAGTGGCCCTGGAAGTATGCTATTCTATCTTTAACATCAACTGATCTGCAACCGTAATTCCACCTACAACTTTAATTTCCCCATGACATGTAATCAACACATTCACAGGTTCTGAAGAAGAGGACATGGAACTGTTCAGGGCTTGGGGAGGCACTATCACAATGGCTCACTTAGTGTTGGCAAAGCAATTTGATTAAGAAAATCCACACTAAGATAGAAAAGAGGATTTTGCTTAAGAAAATGAAATGTTAACCTGTTGAATTATGAATGATAGGCCTGAGGGAAATAATAAGAACATTTGGTGCGGACAGTTCATCCCAGAGGTATTTTGGAGACCAACATGGGGAAACCAGTGCCCTCCCAGTCGCTGATGTATCTCTTACTCCTCTGCTGCATGGAGGAAGAGCTCCAAGCCTCTTACCAAGATTCACCCCTTCTGAGTCTCATTCCCTCAAAACATGTGACACATTATAATTTAATTAATAAAAAACTCAGTCTCTAGATCTTTGTCACCTAGCAGCTGAGTGACCTTTAGGAAGTTATTCAGTCAGAAACTCAGTAAAGCGGTCTGTTGTGGATATTAAATAAGAAAAANTATATATATATATATATATATATATATATATATATATATATATATATATAGGCAAAGTACGTGGCAATTAGTGTCAACCGGATAAGTTTTGGTCAGTAACAGCAACAGTAGTAGTAGAATGCTATAATAGTTAAAAGCGTTAATGACATGCCAGCTTTTTCATTGTATTCCTGTTAAAAGAGACACCTAAGGAAGCACAGTGGCCTCACATGTGGTTTTCAGTCCACTCTGGAAGCCCCAGTAGGCTTTTATCACCTCTCTAGAAGGCATGGTAGCTGGAGAATGATAGTACAGAATAGGCTAAACAATTTTGTTAAATATCTGTTTTGTAAATGATTTTCAGTATAGTATCCATTGAATTAAAAATAGCAGCAGCTTTCAACACAGATTGGAAACCACAGTTCCCTCTGAAAGAAATGACTCCATCATGGTGGAAAAGTGAGTGTTTAAGGAAGCAGCTCCCCCAAATATGCTGGCGTGGACATGTTCTAGTTCTATTCTCTTCTAAACAGGGTAGGGCTGACCTTGTAGGAGGAGAGACAGGCTTAATGTGTGCTTCAGAGAAGGGACATTGGTGCTTCTAGCTTGTCAGCAAGAGGCTTTGCTGGTTTGTTTCTCAACAAAACCACACTAAATGCCTGGAGAGTTATAATATAAATGTTATTTATATTTTGCCTACATGAAGAGAAATAGAATCATCATGGTGAGAAGAAATGTTCTATATTTAAAATGTTTCCAAATGGTGCTTTTTTAATTTTGTTTTGGGGAATGACTGTGGCTTTTCCAGCCTCATTCGATAATTACTTCCTTTACAAACATCAAATGATCTTTTTTCATGTGTGTAAGATTGTGCATGAATGACAGCACCCAAAATAATTCTTGCTGTTCTCACACAGCACATGCTCCTTTGATATTTTTAGCATATCAGTAGTTGATAAATGAATACCAATCACTGATTTCACTCTTTTCCCCTTTTTCAGGCCCTTGAAGGAAAGCTACTTGATCCAACATCTAATAGTCACAAGTTTGAAAAACGTGCTTCAGAATCCCAGCACATAGTAAAGGAAAAGACAACACTGATAATTATACCTGTCAAGAAGCTGTGAACACATGGTGTATAAATTCTTTACCACGGCAACTCGACACCTTCTTTCTCTGGGCTTGAGCAGCCCTGTCCCCCCACTCCCTGTTCACTGGCTCTTTACACACCTTCCATTCACTGCAGTGGGAATTCTCAGTGTGTAGAGGGAGAGATGCTCTCCAGTCTGCAGACCGAAACAGTGTGAGAAGAGTAAAGTCTGTGACTTTGGAATAAATCACCAGGGCCAGGATTAAGTGAGTCTTTGGTCTATAGCTTTTCCAGAGATTAGCAAGCCCCTCCTTAGGCCCTAGTTCAAACTGTATCAGTTCAAGGTGGTCGTCACTTGAAAGAATCCTACACTCTGCCCTTGGCCCTGGCCCCTCCACAGTCCACATTGCTGAGTTGTCTGAGTTGGAATTCCAGTTCATTGTGCACTCAACCTCTACCCTCCTTTGGAAAATGGCAAGTTATTACACTGTATTTATAGTCTCTTCATGCTCTAGAAGCACCTGGCTTTTTATTTTCTGTTTCCATGAATTTTGTTATGCATTAACAGAGTGGGACACTTTTAGCTCAACTTTTAGTTTGCTAAAAACAAAGGTAGGAATTCTAGTACTATACTTATATTTTAATTTAAGTATGGTTTGTATCTATTATTAATTCTAACAGAATATAATGTATATTTATTCCACTATATATATACATATATACATATATATATATATATATATATATATATATATATATATATATATTATCAGAATATATTTGTTACAACTTAGATTCTTTTCTTACCAAGCATTATGACTCTGGTGAAAGGATACTAGGAAAAGAACTAGCTTTGTGAAAGGATCCTCACATCACAAATACAACCCTGCTCTCAATTTTAATTTTTGTTAAGTTTTATATTTTTGATTGTTAAGCTCTGGAGAAATACAAACGCTGCATACACAGATGTACTGTCATGAAAGTCTTTAAAATTTAATACTTTAAAGCTTAGGAGATATATATATATATTTTTTTTTTTCACATAAAGTTTAGATCAGTTTCCCCAAATATAAAAATGTATGTTTTTGGCAGTCTAAGATCAATCAAAAATCTTATTTCTTTTTCAATGAAGCATATGGAAACCAGAAACCAGTGTTATCAATATTGTGAATGGTACATGCCGCTTCTTCCAGAGGGAAAGATTACTTATTTCATTTATGGAGCCACTTACAGAGATCACAATGTTTGAATCGTGATAACTCTAGGCACCTAATCTGGTTTTACATCATGGAATGAATAGGAAGCAATCATTATTTCAGCACTTACTGCCTTAAGCACAAAGCTATAGCTGAAAACATAATAATTGCCCAATTAAAACAATACAGACAGATCATTAAAACAGAAGCAAATATTTGAATAGTCCCTTTCCTCAGATGCAGAAATTCCCAAGATATAATAAATTTGACATTTCTGATAATCCCCCAAAATAAAAATTTATGAAGCTCAGTTTAGAGACGATCATCTTACAAATAAATCCAATGAGAATGACCCAGCCCGTTTTATTTTTCCGTTGGGTGGCATCACTGTCAATACCAAGTCCTCACTGATGGTCACAGTGCATCTCCCACAAGGGACAAACAGTAAGGAACTAGGAGGCTCACCAATTCATTTCAACATCATCTTGCTGTGTTAACAGGTTCCCATCCTTGAAAACATATCATTTTTTTTTTTTACTAGAAAGAAATGGGGACTAGGGTAGGGACAACAATGACACTGAATGTTATGTAAAATAGGTTTATAAACAAGACAAGCATGGCAAGAGGGAATAAATGGAAACTATATGAGCATTATTCAGTTTGAAATATAGTTCTCATTTTTATAAGAAAAATTTAACGAAACATATATTTTAGTTATCATTTAAAAAAGAAATATTAAAGCTATTCAGACAATGCCACAAGATTCTCATAAGAGGAAATCATTGCACCCTTGTAATGAGAAAATGGTCATTTCTACATATTTCAATACATTGTATAAATTTGGAGCTTAAGGTTCGTATGCTTTCATTTAGTGGTTAAGTGTTCAGTTCGGTGATATTGATGCTATATGGCTTCACACCAACACACCTATCCTCAAGGCACCACAGAAGCAACTGTGAAGTGAACAGATACTTTAAGTTTGTGTTTTCTACAAGTCTGTATTTTATGCTTCATTTGTATAATGTTAAGTGCTGATAAAAGTATTTCAGGTTGTTTGTCAAAGTGAAGGGCCAATACATCATACCCGTGGCATCTGAGGACAGATTACATGTCGCAGTGGTCCTACATACAAATAGACAATTCTCTTCAGTAAAATTTATTTTGTTGAAATCTAAGCCAACCCCTAAAATTTTAATCAAAAGGATCCTTAAGACTTAAAAGAGAACACTTGTGGTTCTCTTAATTGTCAATGAAGCCAGAGGGAAAGGGAGAAAAATTACCATAATTTGTACTAATGCTCATTATTATTAATTATACTAGAGTCCCTGTTATCCCAAGTCATATTTAAAAACAGTAAAGACAAGTAGATTTATTTTAAATGAAGTTCAATCTTCAATAAAATAAATTAGGTATTAAAAGTTACATGAAAATTGATTCTGACTCATCAGGGACCCTGGTGAATTTCAGTTCTTTCCCTTATTCAAGTTGGTGGCCAGTGGGTCAGATTTTTCTAAACTCTTTCCTGCTATGATTTGAACTGCAAACACACAGTAAACACGCCATAAAAGAATTCCAGAACCTTTTCACTGGAGCATTTACATTTTGATTCTGTTGCCATTTGAAACAGAACATCTGCAGGGAGATAATGAGCTTAAATTACAATTGACTTTGGAAAGAATAACAGACTTTTGTGCTTCCTCAATCATGTAATCAATAGGGAATTCTCTAGTTATGTGAACTACCATTATCTTTTAAGACAATGCTAAGATCTAAATGCAAAAATCTAGCATTCAGGGGCTTTTTAAGGATTTGAGGCTGTCTCTGAAGAACTTGGCTGGAGATGCATTACATCCAATTTACAAATGCAGTTTCCAAAAGTGACAGCAAACTGATCTTATCTCACTGCATTTTACTCAGCTGAAAATATAGGACACCAAGACATGGAATATTTTGTCTACATTACTTTAAACATCTATAGATATTTGTGGATGCGCAAATAATGCCTGAATTTATCTCTTTTTTTGTCAAGTTTGTGCTTATTACACACACACACCCCCCACCTGTAAGTAAGACCACTTTCATATAACATCATGAAGTACATATCAATTCTCTGAATGTTCAGAGGCCAATATACAGCAAGATCTTAAAAAAAAAAAAGATGGTCCCACTCACTCGTTCTTCTCTGGGTCTCAAACTCCAGGAGATAAGAAACTGTAAATTCTTTGTCCATAGCTTGGCCCAGTGTAGACACTTGGTAAATATTTGTTGAATTAATGAATAATTAAGGAAGTGGAAAGACAAATAACTACATTTTGCATTCTGATAATTTTGCACATTTCACTAACATACAGTATACTGATGGGCACTCTAATTTCTAAATGTCAGAGTTAGGACCAGAATTGATTCTTCTTCTTTTTTTTTTTTTTTTAGACATATGAATTTGGAATCAAATTACTTCAAAGGTTTCAGGGGTTCAAAACCTTTAGATCAATGTTTGGGAATTCAATTCTTTTTTTTTTTCAATGAATAAAATCAAAACTTTCTATTTCTTTATGAAAGTACTTGGAATTATTTGGCAGAGATGATCCAAAGGTGGATCCCTATTTCTAAATTTTATAAAAAGGCATGTTTTAGCTGGGTGTGGTGTAGTGTACCCCTGAGACTCTGGAGGCTGAGGTAGGAGGATTACAAGTTCAAGGCCAGCTTTCTGAGCAATTTAGTGAGGCCCTCAGTACCTTGGTGAAAATTTGTCTCAAAAAGTAAAAAGCACACTGTGTTAAATCCCCAGTACCCAATTTAAAAAAAAAAAAGTTTTAGTTTCTAAAAAAGAAGAAAAGTCACATAATTAAGCAAAATTATTAGTATATCTTTAAATATTTATTAAGAATATTTCTCTAAGGAATTCATAGTCAACAGAAACACCATTTCTGTATTTTCTCCTGCTTTCAAAAGGTCACTTCTTTCTTATTCCTAGAAATGTACCTGAGCTAAAAGCTAATCATACACCTACTCAAATCTTTCCACATGTTTATTCATTTAACAAATATTTACTGTATATCTAATACATGCTAAGTTCTGGAAACCTTGAGACATAACACAGATATAGTCTCCTCAACCTTTGCTCTAGTCATAACTAGAGTTCATTGTCCATTGGGTCACCTTCATACCTGTCAGAATGAGTAAAATCCCACCCCATGGACATCAAGAAATACTCTTTACACAGATTTATGTGAGCTTGCTTTTTAAAACACACCACTCAAAAATGCTTATTAGTTTCACATATAAACCACAGTTAAAACCCAGACAGGTAGGAAATAACTTATAACATTTATTCAGCTCTCCCTATATTTAGCTGCTGTGTTCATGAATCATCTCATTGAATCCTTTCAGCAATCCTATTCATTGGATTCCATTTTATATTGAAGAAAACTGAAGCACAGATAGGTAACATGTCCAAGGTCACACAGCTAGCAAGTGGAATTGGGAATGGAACCCATGCAGTCTGACAAAAGAGCTCACACCTAATCATTGTCTGTGGTTTTGGGGGATACTATCACATTAAAAAGAATGAGTCATTAAAATCAATGAGTCATTGTATATAAATAGTACTTTGAAATTGTAAAGTAGTATACAAAAGATACTAGTAAATATTACTGTTGGTCAACAAACCATATCAGTAACAAAAGCAGAGTTAGAATTCAATCTAATGTTATAGCTCACTCTCATGAAGACTATTTCAAGCCAGGGACATGTGTAAAAGTACAGATCCAGAAAATTTCTGACATGCAATAAGTATTTCAATGACTTTTTAGAATTATTTGTCATTAGCCACTGTGTCTATTTGGTGCTACAAAAACTGAACGAAACAAAATCCCTGCTCTAAGGGCTTATATTAAATACACAGTGTGGAGAGGAACCAAGGATATTTCACATTTGTGGGGAAGGATTGGGCAACTGTACCATTTTTTTTTTCACAATTGCATGTGTATCATGTCTTTCTAATTGTTTTTGTTTTTGTTTTGAAAGAGCTGCAAAATTGTGCAGTGGTTTAACCTGACCAAAGTGGTATTATGCTGCTGGGAAGTAAAAGTCTTAGATACCAGACTGGAAGTATTGTTTTTATTATCATTATGTAGAGGAATATTTAGATGTTGAAGGCCGCCAGATATTTGAATGCTAAATTTCTTGTGTTTCTCCATTTCTGACCAGACAGGATGGTTCTTTATTGAGACTTGGATTCTGTAAAGGAAAAATTGGGAAACGGTTTTCTCATACTCAACACATAACACTTATGTGATCAGGTGATTGTGGGGGATAGGGGGTGAGTCTGAAGCAATTCTCCAGTGAATACCAGTTGAGTATCTTATAAATCTTATAAATCAATTCAATTCTAACGCTATCTACCACATCTCTCCAATTTTCCCTGCTAGATAATTCCTCCTGAAGTTATCCCTTTGCCCAGCATCCTCCAAATTGAGAATCTGTCCCCTTGACAAAGAACAAGAGCAAAAAGAAAAAAAATCAGATTCTTGGTAAAGACTCTCTAAAACAAAACATCATTATGTTGTCAAGAGAGAGAGAACATTATACTGCCTTCCCATCCTCAAGTGTGAAAGATTATAGGATATGAAATGCAATGATATTGAAATTTGGTACAAACATACACTGTGTTTTAAACTGCTTTTTCACTGCTTTGACTAAAAGTTCCAACCAGAACAAGTGCAGAGGAGAACAATTTTCTTTGGAGGTTCATGGTTTCAGAGGTCTCACAGACAGCTGGCTCCACTCCTCAGGGCTTGAGGTGAGCAGAAGAGTGTGGTAGAGGGAAGTGGCTCACATGATGATCAGGAAGCAGGGAGACAGACTCCAATAGTCAGATACAAAATGTATATCCAAAGTCACACCCCTCGAATCTACCTCCTCCAGCCACACTCTACCTGCCTTCAGTTAACACTCATGTTTTAGCTTTTTTGCTATGACTAAAGGATATACCAGATTAACTATAGAGGAGGAAAAGTTTATTTAAGGGCTCATGGTTTCAGAGGTCTTAGTCCACAGAAGGCCGGCTCCATTCCTCAGGGCTCAAGGTGATGCAGAGCATCATGGCAGGAGAGCGTGGCAGAGGGAAGCAGTTCACATCATGGTGATCAAGAAGCAGAGCGAGGGCTGGGGTTGTAACTCAGTGGTAGAGTGCTTGCCTCCCATGCATGAGGCCCTGGGTTCAATCCTCAGCACCACATACAAAATAATAAATAAATAAAAATAAAGATATTGTGTTCATCTACAACTAAAAAAAAAATTTAAAAAAGAAGCTTGCAAGATAAAAATATATACATGAATGCCACGCCCCAATTCCCATCTCCTCCAGCTTCACCCTACCACTTCAATTAATCCCATCAGGGATTAACTCACTGATTGGGCTAAGGCCATAACCCAATCATGTCTCCTCTAAACCTTCTTACATGTGAGCTTTCAGGGGACACCACATCTAAACCATAACACTCAGTAAACACCACCAGAGGATTAATTCACTGATTGGGTTAAGGCTTTCATAACTTGATCATTTCTCCTCTGAACTTTCTCGAATTGTCTCACAAGTAAGCTTTTGGGGGACACCTCACATCCAAATCATAACATTCCACCCTGAGCCCCCCAAATATTATGCTCATCTCACAATGCAAAATGCATTTTGTCCATTTCAAAGAGTCCCCACAGTCTCAACAGTTCCAAGATTACCCACAAGTTCAAGTCCAAAGTCATCTCTGAGCCTCAGGGCAAGCTCACAGTGTCAGCTCCTGTAAAAATCAAAAGAGATTCACAAGTATCCAATATGTAAAGGTACAAAGTAAACACATTCACAAAAACAGGGGCATAGAAAGAAGGGATAGGACCAAAGCAAGACCAAAATCCAGCTAGGTAAACAATTCCTGTAGCTCCATATCTGGCATCTGGGGTACATGGCATGGTGATGTTCTTGTCCAAAGGACTTGTGTAGCTCCACCTCTCTGACCTTGTTGGTTGCAACCCAAGCGGCCTTTCGGTTGGCTTGTCTCAGCTCAATTCCTGCAGCTTTCCTCAGAAGACATTCCACAGTACTGGCATTTCTTAATCTCAGGGGTCTCCAGTGCATCTTCAGCTTCCTCCTCATATTTCCACATTTTTTCCTCTCAGGGAGTACCCACAGGGACTCTGATCCTGCTGCACTTTGCCTGGCCTCCCTGCCCTTTCTTTGAAATCTTGGTGGAAGTCTCCACAATCCCCTAACTCCAGCATCTGCATTTCTGCATAAACAGCACCATGAGGTTGACACCAAGATCTGCAGCCATCTCAAGCACTGTCCAAGCCTCCAGAGACCCTGGCTGCAGCAGCCTCTAAGTATCTATGTAGCTAAACATATTAAAATAGTTCCTAAAGTCCCTTATACAAGAAAGGTACCCCACTGTTCTCTTCTCAAGAGAATTTTTACTTTTACTTCCTTGAGTCTGAGATGCATATGATCTTGCCAATTCCTGAGATGCCTTTAGGCCATCTTGCTTATTTTCTCTGCACAAAGTCTTTAGCATTTCTTTAGTGGCAGTAAGGTCTTTTATGACTGCAACTTCCTTAGCCCCAGTTTTACTCCCACTCTTCAAGTCCAAGTTTTTCAAATCTTCCTGTTCTGTTTTCTGAACCTGATCAGCACAATGAATTTGGCTAAAATCTGCAATGTGCATGCCACAGCCTGAATGCTATGCTGCCTAGAAATTTCTCCCAACAAATTAAGAAGTCCATCACTTTTAAAATCAACCTCATAGAAAGTGCCAGAACACTGGCAAAATGCAGACAATTTCTCAGCCAGAACATAACACAAATGGCCTGTAGTCAAACCACCAATAGTCTCCTCCTTTTCCTCTAAACCCTCTTGAGACCTGTCTTCACTTCCACGATTCTACTGGCATTCCAGTCCTCTGAGCTCCTATCAGAATCACCCATTAAGGTCTGTTTGCAACAGTCTAAAGCATTTCCAACTTACACTGCTCTACATCTCAAAATTTCTTCAACCAAGCCCAGAAAGCTCCAAAAGCTAGTGAACCACATGCCAGGTTAATCACAGTGACTACCTCACATCTTGGTACCAATTTCTATTTAAGTCAGCTTTTTCATTGCTGGGATTAAAAGACCTGACAAGAATAATCATAAAGGAGGAAAAGTTTATCTGGGCTCATGGTTTCAGAAGTCTCAATCCATAGACAGCAGGCTCCATTCCTCAAGGCTAGAGGTGAAGCTGAACATCATGGCGGAAGAGTGTGGGTGGAGGGAAGTGGCTCCCACGATGATCAGACCGAAGAGAGAGTCCAGATACAAAATACATACCCCGAAATCACACCCCCAATTACCTACCTCCTCCAGCTATACTCTACCTGCCTTCAGTTTCCACTCAGTTAACCCCACCAGGGGATTAATTCTCTGATTGTTAAGAATCTCATAACCCAATCATTTATCCTCTAAACCTTCTTGCATCATCTCACACGTGAGCTTTTGAGAGACACCTCAGATTCAAACATAACAGACTGTTAAATAGAAATTAAGGGTGCCATGGCTCTGCAGAAATCACACATTTTTATTTACATAAATATAAACTTAGTAGTGTTCTATGATGAAGATATTTACCACAACTACCTCAGATTATCACCCACCAATGCCCAAGTATTTGCTTACAATGCAATGTTTGTGTGCATGAGTGTGTGTGTGTGTATGAATATGATGATGTATGTATGTTTGTGTTTTTGATAGTGTGTGTGTTTGATGAAGTATGTGATGCTGTGAGTGATGATATGTGTAAGTGTGTTTGATGGAGTATGTGTTTGATGGGGTGTGTATGATGATGTGTGTGTATATTTGAAAGTGTATAGGGTTTGATGGGGTGTGTGTTTGATGATGTGTGATGCGTGCTTGTGTGTGTCTTTGATGGTGTGTGTGATGGTGTGGACATGTGTATTTTTGATGGTTTTTATGTACATGTGTGTGACAGTATTCCAATAGGCTCTCATACTAAGGTTAAGGAGAGTTATAGTTTGAAACATGTTTTCTCCTACTATATAACACTACTTTTCTTGCCTTCTTGTTTTACCTTACAATCAAAGTTGACCACTACCTGTTCCCCAAGACTGTCCTGAATTTACCTTCCTGAGTTGTTTTTAATTCTTGAACTGCTTGTTTCTTTTCCCTGAAAACAATTCTCAACTTTTAAGGTCCATTTCAAATGGTCCTTCTTCCAAAAAGCTTTTTCTTATTTGACCAGGCCTGATGTTATCTATGTAATCAAAACCCCTTGTGACACGTGCAGCCCACTGTAGCTCTTTTCTGAGCTTGCCTTATATGAAATACATTTGTGTCTTTATTATCTTTATTTCCTCTGCAGTGAGTAATTTCCCATGGAGTAGTTGGTTAAAATTTCTTTAAAGAAATTACCTTTCACTTGTCAACTTTACAGAATGGCCTCTGGGTTATTCTAGATTTGTCTCACTTCTCTGCATCTCCCCCACAAACTTCATGTGAATTGAGAGCTCATCTCCAGACTGAGGTATTAAGAGAGAAAGTACCCTCAATTATTGAGCATATTAATGAAAAAAAGAAAAGCATAAAAATAAAACCAGTTATTCTTCCCTCTTATTCAATATCAGGGTTTTTTTTTTACCTGATTTTTATCCTTGGATTGAATGTAGAGGTTGATGTCAATATTTTAGATGACTATGACCCCTCTCCCCCCCACACACAAAATGACTTTACTTCAGGTACAAATTTGATTTCTTATTACATAAGAAATTCTAAAGAGCAGAATTGATTCTTAAATAAGCAACTGAACAAGCATAATGGGGCTCATAATAATACTTACAATTAAATTTGAGTTACGTATTGATGGTCCTCACTATTGCTGCTGTCCATCAGCAAGAAGATCAATTTACTTTTCATTAGTTCCCCCCCTCCCAAATTATTACATCAGGAACTGGGGATTGTGAGACTAATTACTATTGTCATAACTGCTATAGATTACATAGGAAGATAAGATAAAAGGTAATAATAGAAATCAAAGGATTCAGCCTTTGCCCACATTGTTCTCTATTGTGTTGCTGTTTTGATCAGCTTTTTCATTGCTGTGACCAAAAGATCTGACAAGCACAATGTAGATGAGGAAAAGTTTATTTTGGCTCACAGTTTCAGAGGTCCAATCCGTGATAAACCTACTCCATAGTTCTGAACCCAAGGTGAGGTAGACCATAATGGTGGAAGGGAATGGAGAAGGAAAGTAGCTCAGGTTATAGCACAAGGAAGCAAATCTCTACTCACCAGGGACAAAATATACACCCCAAATGTAAACTCCCAGTGACCTACTTCCTCTAACTATACTCTACATGCCCACACCAGTTAATCCATTAATGGATTAAACCACCGATTAGCCTACGTCTCTCACAATTTAATAATTTCTCCTCTGAGCATTCTTGCCATGTCCCACACATGAGGTTTTGGGGGACACCTCATATCTAAACCATAACATTGTACCTCTGACACCCAAAAGCTTATACCCATCTCATAATGCAAAATACATTTAGTCCATTTCCAAGAGTCCCAATAAACTTAACTGTTCTATCATGAGAAAAATGACATGAAAAAAAATGACGCTAGTCCAAATCAAAAATCTCCTCTGAGACTCAAAACAAACTCTTGGGGCTTGGGTTGTGGCTCAGTAGTAGAGCACTTGTCTAGCACAATAAGACACTGGGTTCAATTTTCAGGACCACATAAAAAACATCTAAATAAACAAACTCTTGGATGTTTTTCCCTATATAGGTCAAAAGCAGGTTACATATATCCAATATATAAAGGTACAGAGTAAACATTCTCATTCCAAAAGGGAGAAATGGGGATATAGAAAGAAGGGATGGGACCAAAGCAAGACTGAAATCTAGCTGGGCAGACAATTTTGATAGCTCCACATTCAGCATCCAGGGCACATGGTATAATGATGTTCTCTCCAAAGGGCTTGTGCAGATCTGCCCCTATGACCTTGCTGGTTGCATCCCACATGACCATACCTGCCCCTCTTTCTCAACTCTGTTCAATTCCTGCAGCTTTTTTTGGCAGATATTCCATACTACTAGCATCTCCTAATTTCAAGGTCTCCCTATAGCTTTCTCTTTCTTCTCATATCTTCATACATCAACCATTCAGTGGCAGCTTGCATGGGCTCTGACTCTGCTGCACTTTGCCTGGTCTGCCAGGCTTTCCTTTGAAATATTGGTGGAGACCTCCATGACCCACTAACTCCAACACACTATATTCCTGAAGAACCAGCATCATGTGGTTGATGCCAAGGTCTGCCACCAACCTGAGAAGTAGCCAAGCCTCTCAGGACCATGGCTGCTGCAGCCTGAGTATCTGGATGACTGAGCAGAGTAAAACAACTTCTTAGGCCCCCTTATGCAAGCAAGGTGACCCCATGATTTCTTCTCAAAGGAATGCTTACTTTCCCAACCTTGAACCTGAGATGGGTGTGGTGGCCTTGCCAATTCACAAGATACCCTCAAGCCATCTTTCCTAGTGTTTATGAGTAAAGTATTTACCATTTCTCTAATGGCTATAATCTCTGTAACCTCCATGCCTTTCTTGGCCTCAGTTTTACTTGCATTTTTCGGGCCAAATTGTAAGTTGTTCAGATATTTATGTTCTCCTTTCTTCTCCTGATTATCATAGTAAACTTGGCTAACATCCACTAGCAATATCTATGCCACTGCCTGAATGTTGTGTTGCCTTGAAATTTCCTCTGACAGATTCATTAGTCTATCTCCTTTAAATTCAGGCTCATGAAAATTTTCTGGTCATGGGCAAAATGTAGGCAACGTTCTAGTCAGAGCATAACATGAATGGCCTCTATTCCAATTTCCAGGAGAGTCCTCCTTCTCTGAAACCTCATGAGCACAGTTTTTAATGTCCACAGTCCTATAATCATTCTGGTCTTCTGAGCTCCCACCAGAATCACCCATTAAGGTCCACTTACAGCACTCTAAACTTTTTCAGTTTGCATTTTTAAACATCTCAAAATTTTCCCCACAAACTCCAACAAAACTCCATAAGCTCCTGAAATACATGGTCAGGTTAATCATAGCAACAACCCCACTTATGGGTACCAGTTTCTGTTTTAGTCAGCTTTTGCATGGCTGTGACCAAAACACCTGACAAGAACAATATGGAGGAGGAAAAATTTATTTGGGCTCACAGAAATATAAATCCCAGGGCAAACCACCAGTAACCTACTTCTTTCATTCACAGCCTACCTTCCTAGAGTTATTACCCAGCTAATCCATCAGTGGATTAAATCACTGATTAGATTACCTCTCTCATTCTCATGAGTTAATCATTTCTCCTCTCACATTCTTGAATTATCTCATTCATAAGCTTTTGGGGGATACCTCATATCTAAACCATAGCAGTTGCAAATAAAAGTTTTATACATATTTAATTAACATTTGCATACTGCTAAAATTTGGATCATAACTATCCCCAAGAATCTATTTGCTAAAGGCTTGTTCTCCAACATGGTGCTATTGGAAGGTGGTGGAATGTAGTTGGAGCTCATCAGTTCATTGTGGCGTGTCCTTAAAGGACGTAGGGAGATTTGGGCCTCTTCTTCTTCTTCTTTTTTGCTCCCTGGCCATGAGGTGAATGATTTTGCTCCACCATGCACCCTTGCCATGTGTGCTGATTCACCACTATCCAAAGCCACAGCCAACAAATCATGGACTGACACCTTCCAAATATGTGAGGCAAAATGAATTTTTTCCTTTTATCAGTTTATTTATCTCAAGAATTTTTTATAGTGGTGGAAAGGTGACTAACTCATAAACCAAACATTCAATATCTAGATTTCAAGGTATTAATTTGGTTTGTTTTGTCTCCTCCAAGGATAAAACAGATGCATACATATTCAGAAGGAAAATTTCCTTACATAGACTACCACCTACATATTTTTTCATTAATTTAGAATGATTACAAATAGAACTTTACAAAACAGAAATAATTTTAAAAATTTAATTGCTACCTGCCCAATACATTTTTGCTTCCTGTGGGCTTTTGTTCATTAAGTGCACTGTTGTACTAAAAGGACTGTGAGAGTGAAAGGCCGGCTGGCTGCCACAAGGGAGACACACAGAGAGACTGCACCTGGATGTTCTTGTAGCACAGCAGTCAAGCATCTATCCTCAGCTTTGCAGATTCAGGATCATTTATTTTCTCTTAGAAACCCAGAGAGATAGTTTCAGGTGACACCTGTTTTCCTAGCACAATTACCAATACTTCTCCCTCTCAGAATTGTCCCAAATCAGATAATATGGGATATGCAATATGTATGTGATCGATCCACAAAGAAGTGATAAAGCTGTGGGATAATGGTTCATATTAACCTTCCACAATTCACAAATTTACAAAATAATTGGAAGAAAATTTTTATTTTGCAAGTAACTAAAACCAACTCGATTGTGCTCAGGTAAAAGAAGAAGTCATCTCCAGAGCAGGCTATATCGTAATGTTAATAGATACAGACAGCGCTCCTCACCATGGACAAAATATATAACCCAAAGGCATTCCCCCAGAGACCCACCTTCTCCAGCCACAGCGTACTTACCTAGAGTTATCACACAGTTAATCCATCCACTGGGGTTAATGCAATGATTAAGCTAAGGTTATAATGACTCAATTATTTCACCTCTAAATTTTCTTGCATAGTTTAACTCATGAGCTTTTTGGAGGGGGACACCTCTTCTTTTTTTAATTTTTAATTTTTTTGTAGTTGTAGATGAACATCATGACTTAATTTTCTTAGTTTATTTATTTATTTTTTTATGTGATGCTAAGAATCAAATCCAATGCCTCACACATGCTAGACAAATGCTGTGCCACTCAGCTATGGCCCCAGCCCCAGGATACCTCTTATCTAAACCATGACACTGCTCAAGGAAAACCACCATAAGAAAAAGGAGCATGACTAGCCAAACCTGGGTAACATCCTCATATCCACTGGGGCTTCACTTACTAGCTGCAGGGAACCAAGATGAGGGAGACTCTAGCAGCCCTAGTGCAAGTTTAAAAAAGAGCTATAGAGGGACACAATTATCCAAATTGTTGTTCAATGATAGGAAAGATAACATTGCCTGAGAAATTAGTAATATCTTTTTGGAAGAGATGCCAAAAGAAATGGATGCTGAAAGTTGAGTGGGACTTGACAGGTATGGAGGAGTCTGGGAAAACACTGGAATAAACATTGACAAGCAGAGGATCACCACCCCAAATCTTGACTTACAACAAGAATCATTTAATGTGTTGTTCATTCTGAAGGTTCATTCTTAAGCCAGGCTGGGCAGTCCTTTTGGGATTCACTGATGGAGCTTTTCCATGTGTCTATAATAAATTGCATTTTAGCTCAGCAGCTCTGCTTCTTGGGTTTTCTAATCTCTAACCAAGAAGCCTCAACTCTCCTCTGAATGGTCTCTCATCCTCATGCAGGGTAACTTGGGCTAATTCTCGTGGCAGAAGAAAGAATTTAAGAGAGCAGAAATCTACAAAACTTTTTGAGAGTTAGGTCCAGACTGGTACAATGTCATTCCATTAACTAAGGCAAGTGACAAGGCCAGTCCAAATTCAAGAAAAGAGTTCCTCCTGATCAGCGCAGTTTGTTATAAAGGGTACAGATGCACAAAGGAACAGAAAATCAGGCAAACTTCCCAATCCTCAATAGTACTTTTACTGAAATATGATGATTGGAAAAACATTCTGTAGAGGCAAAGCTATAGTTTTCAGCTAACGTTCATTGAGTTATATTTCTCTCTAATTGGACTTTGAGGCCTCTCCATAGAGTTCCTGCCCCAACAGGGAGGGTTCCAGGGGAGATGATCATGGATGTTTACAGTGTACTTTTGTTTCCAGACACTTCTTCATCCTGTTGGACTGCCTACTGCCTAAGTGTTCAAACAAGTGTCTTCTCTCCAAGGAAATCGTTCATACTGACGATGGCATTGTTTTTTTAATTTTTTTTTCAGGGACCTGGGTATAGTTTATTCCTACAAAGATAGACACTCTAGGAGTGTGGGGATTTCTGAAGAGCATGAGAATCAGTATATCGCTGTCCCACAGGGAAGTGGACACCAAGAGGTTGTTGTACAACGCATGATTCTGAATAAGCCACTTTGAAGAACTGGAAGGAGGTGAAGAACTCTCTAGGAGAGCTTTGGCTGGGTAAGAAGTTAGGTTCAGGTGTATTGGTCAGGTAAGACACAGATTAGGAAGGATAAAAAAGAAAAACACACAAAGAATAATAGAACCTTTTTTTTTTTTTTGCCAACAGATACCAGAAAGAGGAGAGCAGCACACCCTCTTCATAGGACCAATGGCAGCATAGGTCCTCATAGGACCAATGGGACAAGGAAAGCTGACCGAAACATACACACTTTACCAGCAAGAGGAAAGTAAGATACAGAGGGAGAGACCTATGTGCCAAGGCCTTCACTGGAGTCTTGGACATTACCTAGGTGGGTTTCCCAGCAAGGTGTTCTAATCGGTGAGTGTAGAGCAAGTGGTGGGTGACCTATGGAATCCCATTGATTAAAAGGTGGCACTTCAACCTATCTGTAAAGTCCCAGCAGGAGGTGGGGGTGAGTAGAGCTGATCAAGTAGGTTGTATCTAACTATCCCTAGCAGGGTAGTCATGAGGAGGCTGTGATATAAGGCAGATATCTGGATGGACCACTTCAAGGAAGTGGGAGGAGGTAGAGAACTGAGTGACAAAGCTCTGCCCCTAGTATAAGAAAGCTAAATATATTCAAAATGATATCAAAGAAATGTAAAATCCTGAGAACTCATTACAAGAGAGCTTACCGTGTGTCAAGTACTTGTCCAAGACCTTCACATGTATCAACACATTTGAACTTTTAAAACATCTTTCAGTTTCAGAGAAAGAGACTACCTGAATATGGAAGTCTAGATGTGGATTATTAATAGTAAAGAGAACATAAGACCCAGAGCTGAAATTAAAAATTTATCACATATTTCCATACTCTAGTGAAAGAAAGCCTTCATCTTTCTATAAAGTGGTAGCAATGGCCCCACTGACTTCAACCCCTCCCCTACCACCAAACATCACAACATCCGTAAAGAGGTATGCATACAAAGTGAAGTTTTTTGAAGAGAAAATTTTCTACCTCCATTCTTATCCAGCTAAGCCCTGTGAGTGAGCAGTTTTCATGAAGGTGCAGGAATGACCATCAGGGCACATTCCTAGAAGCACAATCCTCTGCCGATGATGCTGAGTTGCAGAAATCTATTGTTCCCTAAAGGCTGACTGCTTCTGTAGCTGAGTGCAAGGAGAAGGTTCTAAGGAGAAATTTAAGATGTGTGCCCTTGGGTTAGGGCACACATGAACAAAGAGACCAAGATGGGAAGTCTCCTGGAGAGACTGTGCCAAGCAGAATTTGAAGGGAAGGTGGAGCTTGGGTAGGAGATGGGAACAAATCTCTACCTCATTCCATTCCCTGTGGCTCTCAGTGTTCACATAACAGTGTTCCAACAGTGCCATTAGGTCCACGTCATGAAGCACAGGAATTCAAGGAGGAGCTTAGATAGGCTTGCATACTACATAAAATTCATATTCCTGTACAAATTCCTAAATACTTACTTTTGCTTAATTTGCCTCTGACCTGTAGCAAATCACTCCCAGGCCAAATACAGTCTACAGGCCACACTTTGAGCAGGACCACTCAGACACATTCAAGTAAGCTGTTCCAGTACTCATTTCTGGTTAGGAAGAATGTTGAATCAAATATAAAAATTTTGCAATTTTATGAACTAGGTTAAATTTCAGTAAACCTAATCAGCCAGAAAGTTGTAGAATGTGTCTATGATATTATTCAAAGGACTTGCAAGGAGAATTCCAAGAAATCACTGCTGAAAACTATGATTGTAAAACTGAACCAGACCCCCCCCTAAAAAAAACCCAGCTATTTATAATTCAAGGTATAGATATTCTTCAATAAACCCATTATATATAATAATTGTAATATATTCTCATATTATTTTATTATTTTGCAAGTGCTTAATTTGAAAAAAGTCCAATCATAGCAATGGGCTGTCTGCTTTGAAATTTAACTAATTGACAAACTCACTTATTATGTACTTTGGCAGCACACAAAAGAACACCAGAAAATATTTTTTTTCCCATAAGATATAGCCAACAAACATATCTATTAGCAGACTTACTGGACTTTATTATACAATATTCAAAAATCTATTCAAGGGACTTTGTGAAGATTGCAGAATTAGAAGAGGTTGCTTTCCTGGCTGCTCCGTGGCGTAAAACCAAGAAAGCAGACAGGCAGCTTCTCAGCAACATGGGTGAACAACAACAACAGCAACAAAAATATATGGGGAGACTTTACTGGAATTTAAAAGTGAACATTCAAAAGCAGATAGGGACTCAGGAGGTTGGATATAATAAAATAAGGAAGAAATCCCCAGTGGCACAGCCACTACTGCAGCCAGGCCAGAAGCACCAGCCAGAGTAGTCCTTGCACAAAGTAGAGGGATAAAGGAATTAAAGGAACCCTCACTTTTAGGAGGTCTGAGGTGTGTCTGGGTACAGGGAATTCAGAGATTCAGGACACCACCCAACTAAACTGAAAGGTGCACTGCACAATATCCTTGTGCAGGAAAAAACCTGCCATCTCCCAGATGGTGTGCAGAGAATGAAGGAAGGAATCATTTTGCAGCTGTTGCACGAGAGCTGAAAGCTGAGGAAGCCAATTCCTGGCAAACCTGAGTTTGGCCTGTTTGTTTGTTTGATCCTCATTTCAAGCATTTTTGAAGCCAGTTGTTTTCATGTATCTGTTTTTTGATAATTAGGATGCTTGATTAGTATATTTCAGTTTTGTTTTGTATTCTTTTTTTAAAAGTTTTTTAAATATTTACTTTATATATCTTTTCTCTTACCTGTTTCCCTTGATTCTCTTTCTTTCTTTTCTTCTGCTAAAAGTTTATCCCTATTGTTCTCTCTTTCACTCTTCCTTTAATTTTATTCTATCTTCTCTTCTTCTCCCTCATAATCACCAGATTTTATATTACTTCTGTTCTCTCCCTGTTCACCATTTGAAATTAGAGACCCTTTTGCAAACTTGCTGTTATCATTGTAGGCAATAACTAATTATATCATTTCTGTCTATTATGATAATTAACATTGTAAACATCACAGTAGGAACTATTTGGTTTAATGCTGTATATTGTTTGTATTGGTTGTTGTTAGACTCTCCCTAAACAGTGAGGTACCATCAAAGACACTATAAGTACACAGAGTAGAAACTCCACTGAATCAGATCCATACTGTTAGATGAGTAGACATACACACACACAGACACACACCAAAAAAAAAAAAAAATCAAGGAAACAAATCACCCCAAACAAACGAAGGTATTTTAATAACAGAATCCATCAATACCAAAGTGAAGAAATGCCAGAAAAGGAGTTTAGAATGTACATAAACTTATCTGTGAAGTAAAGGGTGGTATAAGGAGTAAAATCAAAGAGAAAGTGTGAAAGATCACTTCAATATAGAGATTCTGGAAAAAAAATAAACATAAATCCTCAAAGTGAAGGAATAAATAAACCAAATTTAAAAATTCAATTGAAAGCCTCACCAACAGACTAGATCACATGGAAGACAGAGTTTGAAGACAAAATATATAATCTTGAAAACAAAACTGACCATGGAGAAAAGATGTTAAGAGACCATGAACAGAACTTCCAAGAAATATGAGATATGCTGGAAAGACTAAATTTAAGATGTATTTGGATAGATAAAGATTTGGAGATACAAACAAAAGGAATGCACAATCTTTTCAATAAAATAATATCAGAAAATTTCCCAAGCCTAACAAATGAAATGGAAAATCAAATACAGGTGGCTTACAGGACCCAAAATATACAAAATTATAACAGACCCACATCATGGTTCATTATTATGAAAATGCCTAACATACAGAATAAGGATAGAATTTTTAAAGAGTGCCCGAGAAAAACACATAACATTTAGAGGGAAACCAATCCAGATTTCAGTTGATCTTTCAACCCAGACCCTCAGAGCTAGGAGGTCTTGGGATAATATAAACTAACATCTGCAAGAAAATGGATACCAGTCAAGAATACTATACCCAGAAAAATTAAGCTTCATAATTGATGATGAAATAAAAACTTTTCAGGATAAACAAAAGTCAAAATAATTCACAACTAGAAAGCCTGCACTACAAAACATACTCAATAAGATATTTTGTGAAGAAGAAATGAAAAATAAAAGTGAAAACCAGCAAAAGGAAAAATTACAATAAAAGAACAGTGAATCAATATAGAAACAAATTCAATTTAAAAACCATAAATAAATAAAAATGACATGGAATAAAAATCATATCCCAATAATAACTTTGAATGTAAATGGCCTCAACTCATCAATCAAAAGACATAGACTGGCAGATTAGATTAAAAAAACAAGACCCAACAATATGCTGTCTCCAAGAGGCTGACCTCATAGGCAAAAACAATCACAGACTTAAGGTAAAAGGGTGGGGAAAAAACCCACAACATTAACATGGATTCATAAACAAGCAGGGGTTTCTATCCTCATATCAGGTAAAGTGGACTTCAAGCCAAAGTTAATCAGGAGGGACAAAGATGGACATTTTATGCTGCTTAAGGGAATTATACATTAACAGGATGTAATGATCATAAATGTTTATGCCCCAAACAATGGGGCATCTAAGTACATCAAATAAACCCTTCTCAATTTCAAGAAGCAAATAGACCACAACACAATAATACTGGGTGACTACACACCTCTCACCACTGGATAGATATTCCAAACAAAAACTAAATAAAGAAGATGTAGAACTAAAAAATACAATTAATACTTTAGATTTAATAGACATATATAGAATATTTCATCCATCAATTACTAAACACACTTTCTTATCAACAACAAAAAGATCCTTTTATAAAATAGACTATTATCTTAGGTCACTAAGCAACTCAGAAAATAATACCTTGCATACTTTCAAATCAAAATAAAATGAAATTAGAAATAAATGATAAAATAAAAATAGAAGTTACTCTACCACCTGGAGACTAAATGATACACTGTTGAGTGACCAATGGATAACAGGAGAAATCAGGAATGAATTTAAAAATTCAAGATATCAAAATCGTTTGGACATGATGAAGGCAGTATTAAGAGGAAAGTTCATTGTATTGAGCTCATTCATTAAAATAAGAAAAAGTCAACAAATATATAACCTCACATTACATCTCAAAGCCCTAGAAAAAGAAAAAAAGCTACACCAAAAGTAGTAGAAGGCAGGAAATAATTAAAATCAGAGCTGAAATCAATGAAACTGAAACAAAAGAAAGAATACAAAAAATCAACAAAACAAAAAGTTGGTTCTCTGAAAAAAAAAATCAATAAAATTGATAAAACTTTAGCCAAGCTAACAAAGAGAATTTTCTTGAAAACTCAAATTACTAAAATTTACAATGAAAAATGAAATATCACAACAAATACTACTGAAATATGGATGAGAATCAGAACCTATTTTGATAATGTATACTCCAATAAAATAAAAATCTTGAAGACATTGACAAACTTCTAGAGGCATATGACCTATTCAAATTCAATCAGAACATAGAAAATTTAAACAGATTAATGTTAACCAATAAAATTGAAGATGCCATCAAAAGTCTACCAAGAAAGAAATGCCCAGGACTAGACAGATTCTCAGTTGAGTTCTATCAAAACTTTAAGGAAGAATTAACACTAATACTCCTCAAATTATTTCATGAAACAGAAATGGAGAGAACCTTTCCAAACTTATTCTATAAAGCTAGTATCACTCAGATATCAAAACCAAAGACACATCAAGGAAAGAAATTTTCAGACCAATATCCCTGATGAACATAGATGTAAAACTTCTTAATAAAATACTGGAAAATCACATATTTAAAAGATACTGTACTATAATCAAGTGGGGTTCTTTCCAGGGATGCAAGAAGGTTGGTTCAACATACAGAAATCAATAAACACAATTCATCACATCAATAGACTTAAAGAATCACAGGGTTATCTAAATATATGCAGAAAAAGCTTTTGACAAAATACAGCATTCATTCATGTTCAAAACATTAGAAAAACTAGGGATAGTAAGAATATACCTCAACATTATAAAAGCTATCTATGCTAAACCTGAGGCCAACATCATTCCCAACAGAGAAAAATCAAAAGCATTCGCTCTAAAAACTAGAACAAGACAAGGATGCCCTCTTTTACCACTTCTATTCAACCTGGTCCTGAAAACTCTAGCAAGAAGAGTCTCCAGAAGAAATTAGAGAAAAGAAAGAAATTAAAGTCATATAAATAGGAAAAGAAGAACTCAAACTATCCCTATTTGCTGACTACATGAGTCTATACTTAGAAGACCAAAAAAAAAAAAAAATCCACCAGAAACTTCTGGAACTCATAAATGCATTCAGCAGAGTAGCAGGATATAAAATTAACTCCCATAAATCAATTGTGTCCCTATACATCAGTGATGAATCAACTGAAAGAGAAACCAAGAAAATTATCCCATTCACAGTAACCTCAAAGAAAATAAAATATTTGGAATTAATCTAACAAAAGATGTGAAAGACTTCTACAGTGAAAATTACAGAACACTAAAGAAAGAAATTGAAGATCTTAGAAGATGGAAAGATTTCCCATGTTTTTGAGGCAGAATCACTATTGTAAAAAGGGTCATACTACCAAAAGTGTAATACAGATTTAATGCAATTCCTATTAAGTTTTCAATGACATTCTTCATAGAAATAGAAAAGGCAGTCACAAAATTCATTTAGAAAAATAAGAAGCCCAGAATAGCCAAAGCTCCTCAGCAAGAAATGTGAAGCATGAGGAATCACAATACCAGGCCTTAAATTATACTACAGAGCTATAGTAATAAAAATGGCATGGTATTGGCACCAAAAGAGACAAAAAGAGCAATGGTACAGAAAAGAAAATGGAGACAAATCCATACTATACAAAGGTGCCAAAAACAAACATTGGAGATCCGCCCCACGCGCCTGCAAGGTAGGCAGAACTGTGACCACCGACAGAACAGGCCCAGCAACCCGCGGAGGGGCAGAGCCACCCCCCATGCCTGCAAGGTAGGCGGACCTGTGACCCACCGGCAGGACAGGCCCAGCAACCCGCGGAGGGGCAGAGCTGCTCCCCCCCCGCGCCTGCAAGGTAGGCGGAACTGCGACCACCAACAGAACAGGCCAGACCTGCAACCGACAGACAGAACAGGCCCAGCAGCCCGCGGAGGGGCAGAGCTGCCGCCCGCGCCTGCAAGGTAGGCGGACCTGCGACCCACTGGCAGAACAGCCCCAGAGGCCTGCAGAGGGGCAGAGCCGCTGCCCGCGCCTGCAAAGTAGGCGGAACTGCGACCACCGACAGAACAGGCCCAGCAGCCCGCAGAGGGGCAGAGCCGCCGCCTGCGCCTACAAGGAAGGCGGACCTGCTACCGACCAGCAGAACAGGCCCAGCGGCCTGCCGGCGTGGTAGGCACATTGCCCCAATTGGAGGAGGGGCAGAGCCGC
>NW_025999853.1:28227844-28254602 GCF_001458135.2 Marmota marmota marmota
CCTAGATGCCCTTCAATGACGAATGGATTAAAAAAAATGTGGTAGTTATACACAATGGAGTATTACTCTGCATTAAAAAATGACAAAATCATAGAATTTTCAGGGAAATGGATGGCATTAGAACAGATTATGCTAAGTGAAGCTAGCCAATCCCTAAAAAACAAATGCCAAATATTTTCTTTGATATAAGGAGAGTAACTAAGAACAGAGTTGGGAGGAAGAGCATGAGAAGAAGATTAACATTAAACAGGGGTGAGAGGTGGGAGGGAAAAGGAAAGAGAAGGGAAATTGCATGGAAATGGAAGGAGACCCTCGTGGTTATACAAAATTACATACAAGAGGAAGTGAGGGTAAAGGGGAAAAAAAAACAAGGAGGAGAAATGAATTACAGTAGATGGGGTAGAGAGAGAAGATGGGAGGGGAGGGGATGGGGGATAGTAGAGGATAGGAAAGGCAGCAGAATACAACAGACACTAGTATAGCAATATGTAAAACAGTGGATGTGTAACCGATGTGATGCTGCAATCTGTATACAGGGTAAAAATGGGAGTTCATAACCCACTTGAATCAAAGTGTGAAATATGATTTGTCAAGAACTATGTAATGTTTTGAACAACCAACAATAAAAATTAAAAAAAAAAAAACATTGGAGAAAAGACAGCCTCTTCAAAAAATGGTACTGGGAGAACTGGAAATCCACATGTAATAAAACAAAATTAGACCCCTATCTTTCACCCTGCACAAACTCAACTCTAGTGGATCAAGGACCTAGGCACTTGACAAGAGACCCTGAAACCCTGTGACTAATAGAAGAAATATAGGTCCAAACCTCTATCATGTCGACTGAGGAACCAGTTTCCTCAACAAGACTCCTAAAGCACAAAGAATCAATAAATGGGATTGTGTCAAACTTCTTCACCGCAAAAGAAACAATTAAGAACACAAAGAGAGAGCCCATATAGGATGGGAGAAAATCTTTGCCACCTGCACCACAGATAGAACCTTAATCTCCAGGGTATGTAAAGAACTCAAGAAAACTTAACACCCCAAAAAATAAATAAATAAATAACCCAATCAATAAATGGGCAAAGGAACCAAACAGACACTTCACAGAAGAAGAAATACAAATGGCCAAAAAGTATATGAAAAAAATGTTCCACATCACTAGCAATTAGAAACATGCAAATTAAAAATACATTGAGATTCATCTCATTCTGGGCAGAATGGCAGTTATCAAGAATACAAGTAACAATAAATATTGCTGAGGATGTGGGGGGAAATATACATTCATAAATTTCTGGCAGGACTGCAAATTGGTGAAACCCCTCTGGAAAGCAGTATGATGATTCCTCAGAAAACTTAGAATGGAATCGCCATTTGACACAGTTATCCCACTCCTCAGCATATACACAAAAGATTTAAGATCAGCATACTATAGTGACATGGCCACATCAGCATCCATAGTAGCTCAATTCACAATAACTAACCTATGGAACCAACCTAGGTGCCCTTCAATATATTAATGGATAAAGAAAATGTGGTACATATACACAGTGGATTATTACTCAGCCACAAAGAAGACTGAAATTATAGCATTTGCTGGCAAATGAGTGGAACTGGAGGCTATTTTGCCAAGTGAAATAAGTCAATCCCAAAAAGCCAAAGGTCAAATGTTCTCTTAGATATGCAGATGCTGACTCACAATAGGCTGGAGGGGAGGGAGGAGTTGAGATTCACAGGTTTGCACTGGGGGAAATGGGGGGGATGGGGGGCTGGGAACAGGAAGGACAACAGAATGAATGGCACATAACTTTCCTATGTTCGTATATGAATACATGACCACTGTAACTCCACATCATATACAATCACAAGATTGGGAAGTTATACTCCATGGATGTATGATATGTCAAATTATAATTTAGTATCATGTATAACTAAAAAGATCAAATTTTTTAAAAAGAGTCAAAAAATCTATACAATAAATTCAGAATCTTGCCAAAATATTAAATCAGCCTAAACTGGTAGATTTCCTCTAGAAAAGCCTTGGGGGGTGGTGGAGATTTGGAGAATAATAATACGTTAATGCTTGTGAGAAAGAAGGGAGGCTGGGTTGAACTGGTGTGTTGAGGGACAGGGAAAGCTAGCCAGAGGTAGAACTCAGGGAGGGGACAATGAAAGGACATCTTGTAGATAAGCAGTTCTTGTACAGTCTCTACCCTAACAAAGCCTAAGGGCTGCTGCCTGAGGCAGGTACTGTGGGAAGGCTCAGGCCCCCTGTGCAGGTATCCACAGGAGTGAAATTAAGGTTATCTGGAGCTCAGCTCTCAATTTAGCCCAGGGGCACTCACATCTCCATTTTTTCCTATCCATGCCCCTGGGGCTGGTGTGTTACAAAGGTTGCTAGCTACTTCCTCCTAATGCTAATATTCCCCGGAGATCAAGTTGGAGATCAAGGCAGAAAAGGAAAGTTGCTCTCCCAGAAGATTCAATGGGAGTAATTGTGACTATGGTTTGGTAGTGCCTGGGGCTCTTCTCTTTCCCTCTTCCTGGATATCTTGGGATCTACCTTAGGGTAGGGCCTGGTTTTCTGGCATCTTCAATAGATATTATGAATACAGTAGCTTAGCCTAATTAAAGCAGAAAAAGAATTTACAATGGGCTATTTTTCAGCTAGAGGTAATCTAGCCCAGTTAACGCCCACTGTCCAATCATCTGGGATCAGGATGGGAAGGTCATGTGGTACAGTGTGGCTGCTGGTAATAGGAAATGATGGTGGAAGAAATGGAGTAGCAAAATTAATGGATTGCTTGTGAGCCTAGCAGACACACCCCTCAACAGAGTCCAGCATAGCATTTCATCCAGGATTTAGAAAGATCTGATGAGCTCTCCAGGATCAATTTTATTCTTTTATAAATTGTAGTCTGCACAAAAGAAGCCAGCCCAGAGGTGAGTGGGGACCAATTTCTTATTCAAACTATGCTGGCCTAGGGCTGTTTATCAGTTTAAAAGAGTGTTTTGTTTCTTAGATTTTTGTCATTTATTTATCCAAAGAGAGCACCTTTTGTTATTCATCTGTGCAGACAGAGTTTTTGTTTGTTTATTTGTTTGCTTGCTTTTTACAATTCATCTGCTGCAGCCATCTTTTCCAATTCAAAAAAAGGTGACACTGATGGCCTAGTAACATTTTGTACCTAATAAATACTACTTGCTGTGAATAAATGACTCTCTAGTCCCTAAAATAATAGGAGGTCTGAAAAACAACTATTCTCTCCTACAGTGATAGAAACAAAGAGACAAAATCTTAATTTCTAAATTTCCTTGGTCTATGTGAAGAGAGACAATCACACCCTCTCTCTCCACGGCCCATTCCCACATGTTGGGTCATACCTAATCAGGAGTCTTGAAAAGTACAGAATCTATGAGATGGCTTTTTGCACACTATTCATGATTCTTAGTGAATTATTAATGAAACCTCAATTCTTAGCACAATTGCTTGATTTAGGACAAATTACTGACTGGTTAGTTAGACAAAGGAGCAAAAGATCAAACATTTTGAGCCCACAGGTAAAATGTAATCAATTCATGATAAATCAACAGTGCTGAGTGCTACATTTAAGGCCTATACACATAAGAATCTGAAATGTTTCCTCATTTAATCATTCCCACATATCTTAAACTGAAGAAGAGAGCCATTAGAGTCTTAGAAGCTGGGAACATAAGACCAGGCACCGTGACATACAACTGTCATCTCAGCATCTTGGGAGGCTGAGGCAGGAGGATCAAAAGTTCAAAGCCAGCTTCAGCAACTTAGCAAGACCCTGTCTCTAAATATAACATTAAAAAGGGCTAGGGGCCTGGGGTTGTAGCTCAGCCATAGAGCACTTGCCTCACACTTTCGAGACCCTGGGCTAGGGATGTGGCTCAGTGGTTGAATTCCCTTGAGTTCAATTCCTGGTACCAAACAAGAAAAAAAAGAGCATTTTGTGGGCTGGGGTATAGCTCAATGGCAGAGTTGCCTAATATTAATTCCTTATTCCTTGGGTCCTTGGGTTCTAACCCCAGCACTGGGAGAGAGAGAGAGAGAGAGAGAGAGAGAGAGAGAGAGAGAAAGAGAAAGAGAAAGAAGGAGGAGGAGGAGGAGGAGGAGGAAACATAAGATTACATAGAAAATCCAATTCCTGCCGCAGTCTGGCTGGGCACAAAATCACGAGCCACTCAAGCAGGAACAAACTTTATTTTTTGAAACTGCCACCAATGTCCGGTACGCGCCCGGGATGATTTTCCATCCACCCACGCAGCCTCCTCTCGGAACCGCAGAGAGCGCTCCTCCCCCGGAACTCCCTCCTACTGTACTTCCCCAACCAATGGGAACTCTCCAGGAGTCCCGTAGCCGGCCTAGGTGAACAGCAGGAGTCCAATATCCATATGAATGCAAATCTTAACATAATCATATCATCTCAATGGCTAGCTGGCGTCACCTTTCAACCAAAAATGCCATGCATCATATACTTGGCTCTTAGCAAATTCCCAAAAGCATTAGTTTAACCTCTGAATTATTCTGTCCTTTTAAAAATTTAAAGTTTGATTTTCTGTATAGCAGTATCATATCTTTTGGTCATTAGTCTATGAGTTCTTCATTAAAAATTGATTAAAACAATATGCTAATTAATCATATTGTACATGGAAGAGATCAATCAATAATATGGTTCATTGCCAGTATCAACATAAGCCCAGAATCCTGACTGCAAACCATCTAGTACATTGAAGTTCAGGCAGCATTTCCTGGGTCTATAATTAAATTCTCTGTGGATTAGATCCTCTTGGACTAATTCTTAGTCTTCCTTACCTCCTGAATCATAGACTTTAATCTTGTACTGTTTAGATAAATACCTAGTTCAGGTCATACAAAGTTGAAGAGGGAGTTTCACTTTCCAGCTTATGGAAGAGATTGAAAAGGCCAATAAATGGGGGCCTGTTGGATGTATATGATTAGATCAAATTTGTCTCTTGTACTGACACTAGCTTTCGGTTTACAATTTTTATTTCAAATATACATTTACAGCAAGATCACCACCTTCGATGTAGCATTATCAATATTTGTAATTTTATTTCATGTTAGATAGATATGTACCACAGCATAAAGATAACAGTATCATGCCTACACCCACTGGAAATTACTGAGCAAAGAAAGTGTACCATATTGTCCCTTTCCCACAGGACTATAGACCTGCCATGCAGAAATTAATGAGCAGCATCTTTGTCCAGTGTATATAATACTAATACCACTAGAATTTTTATGTTTTTATTTTACAAGAATACATTCTGAGAGCTGGTTCTAGTCCTAGGAAGCACAGTGAAGTGAATAAGACCCATTATTTAGTTACAGAATACTAGGAAGGGGGTTGAAAATGAAATAGAAATTCCAACATTGTTTAAATTTTGTTTTTTCTATCATATGAGGGTAGTGGTAAGTACCTGAGAAGCAGTGAGTTTCAAAGGTGCCAGCAAGTCTTTGAATATTGCAGACATAGACATTAATTCACCTTGGGGATGAAATGTTAAGAGTACTGGCCTTTTGGTTATTACCCAGGCTTTATTCTTAGAGGAAACTTAGTCACCACTGAGAGTGCATGTGTGCAGTGTGTGTTACTTTACTTCATAAGAGATGAGAAGGGACCCACAGTTAGTAACATTTAGAGTAGAGGAGGGTGTGGATAGGGATAGATTCTGGTTTTAAGGGGCATAAAGAGGAGATAGACCATAAGCAAGGCTTTTGAAAATAAACTTCCAAATAAAAAGATAAATGGAAAAATAAGTGGTGTTTACATAGAATGAGAAATCACATACAATTATAAGCTTTCAGAAGTTGATAGGTACCACAAAATCTAGAAAATTGTATAATTTTATTTATTCATGCCCTAAGCCCAGTGTGGAGGCTTGAACCTGTAGTCCAGGAACTTGGGAGGCTGAGGTAGGAGGATATCTTGAGCCCATAATTTGGAGATAAGCCTGTGCAACAAAGCAAGATCTCACTTCAAAAAAACAAAACAAAATCCCACACACTACAAAATAAACAAGAGGATAATTTCTTTTTTAAAAGAAGGTGTGTATTTTTTCCTAATCATTTTTTTTTACTTTATTTGCTTTGAATTGTTCTTTGACATGACATTGATTTTATATCTGAGATAGAGAAGAGAGAAAGATAATCCAGTCTTAATTCTAAACTGATATATTAAATGATTTTTTTTTTGCTACTTTTAGTAGTTCAGAAGAATTCCTTACACTTTCATAATTTGTTTGGGATGCCAAATTAATTTTTCAGGATTGTGATTAACTTGGAGAACTCTCTAGAGCTCATATATGGGCCACAGGCTCTCAAGGCCATTTTTGCAATGATTTAAGCAATTTAATATTAATTTTCTTTGAATTGCCAATCCTCTTTATGTACTTTGTCACTGATGTCCCCACTATAGTTGTAGCATATTAGGAGGTTTTTTTGTTTGTTTGTTTTGAAGTACTGATGATTGAACCCAGGGGTTCTCTGCCACAGCCTAGGCTTTTTTAATTTTTAATTTTGAGGAGCAATCTCACCAAGTTGCCCAGGCCAGCCTCAAACTTGCAATTCTCAGTTTCCCAAGTCACTGGGACAGCAGGCCTGAGCCACAGTGCCAGGCTATGGAGGTTTTGTTTTCTTGTCAAATTAGCAAGATATTTACATTTTCTCCATGCTGAAAATTTATTTTTTGATTGAAGTATCTAACAAGCTAAGCGCTTACTTGTTACTTCACCGATCTTTTCCTCTTTTTAAAAAT
Source organism: Marmota marmota marmota (assembly GCF_001458135.2). Lineage (NCBI taxonomy): Eukaryota > Metazoa > Chordata > Mammalia > Rodentia > Sciuridae > Marmota > Marmota marmota. The sequence goes on from NW_025999853.1 coordinate 28,234,657, forward strand.
TTTTTATTCTAATTTGTTATGTATGACAGCAGAATGCATTACAATTCATATTACACATATAGAGCGAAATTTTTTCACATCTCTGGTTGTATACAAAGTATATTCACACCATTTGTGTCTTTATACATGTACTTAGGGTAATGATGTCCATCTCATTCACCATATTTTTTTTACCCCCTTGCCCACTCCCTTCCCCTCCCTCCCCTTTGCCTTATCTAGAGTTCCTCTTAATGAATTGCTCTTTTGGATATGATCTGATTTTTTTATTTTAAGTTCACTTCTCAATGTCAGAGTGACTTCTATTGATCTTACGATGTATTTTTGTCACATTTTTCTTCTTGTATTTCATTAATTTTATTTTTTTTCAGTTGTTTAGTAAACATTTTAAATCACACAAAAAAAGTCTTTCGTATCAACACTGAGTCTATAATTTTCTTGTTTTATTCAAACATTCCAAAATGTCTTTCTAAATTACAATTAAAATGGAGGACCTCCAACTCAAGGTCCCCCTATTCAAATTCAAAATTCAAAATGTCTAAGGGGAAGTATGAAAGAGGGCCAGTTTTGGTACCCCCCACCACCCCACTTATTGAGGCATAACTGACAAATGAAAATAGTACATATTTGTGATACATCAGCATGATAATTTAATACATCTATGCATTTTATAATGCACAAATCAAATTAACACATCTTTTACCACACATTGCTATATGTGGGGTAGATTAAGGGTGCTTCATATATACACTCCAAGCAAATTCCAAGTAAACTGTAATATTAACGTTCTATTCTATTTCCATAAGTCCTGGTTTTTCATATTCTATATAAGTAAGATCACATGGTATTGGTTTTTCTGGGCCTAGCTCATTACAATTAGAATATTAAAATGCCTTACTTTTTGGAAATTGTGTAGAAATAGATTAGTATGAAAACATGAAGAACTTTCACTGAACATTGGGAGAAGCTGATATTGAGAGGTTTACAGTGTGAGTCACATTAGTTTCGAGTTTTTCGGCTACTTGGCAGGTGGGCTAGGATCGACCCACATCTGGTTGGGTGTGTATATGTTTTTAAGGGGTCTGGGGGCTGAAACAGCAGGCAAGAAAAGTAGAAGAGAATCTGCATCAGTCGTTTTCCAAGTGTAATGGCTAGACTCTGAGCAGTAGCTATACTGCTTTAGGCCTGGACATTAACATGTAAAATTATAAAACATGAAATCACTTCTGTGTGTGTGTGTGTGTGTGTGTGTGTGTGTAAGACTAAAGAAGAACCAGAAGAAAATATTGGTCTTACTTAACACTTCAGAATTCACCCTCACAGTTTGAGAATCATTGTTAATCTTGCTTTTCTTTGTCTTGGAACAACTGACTTGTCAGATTATAGCTCTATAGACAGCAAATAAACGTTTTCTATGTAAGTTATAATAAAATAAATATTTGGGAATTTAACTTAATTCAGAAACTGGTACTGATAAGACATGAGGGGATCCTTTGCTCAATGCTAATTTCAAGAATTGTTCTTTTTTAATGTAGTCCAAACTACAGTTTTGGGTGCTTAAAGGTGCAATTTTCTTTCTGACCACCAGGTAGCAGACAAATGCCTTGAAAGAAAGACTCTTCATTCAGATGTGAACATGTCAAAAAATTTACCACAAAAGGAATATAAATAAAGGACACCGATAAAGAATAAGAATAAAGAATGCTGGATTATATGTTAAAACAAAACATTTCAACCATTTTCCATGTCAATGTATTTTAAAGTCATATCAACTTTCTGTATTTTGAGGGAGCAGAACATCCTCTCTCAGAAGATGAACAACTACTAATTAGAGGAAAGATATACACATTCACTCTGCCTACTCCCTGAAATTGATTGATATGTCTAAATAAAGTATAATGTGATATCACCCAATTAATCTACTGACACAGAATTCCTTAGAAGTTATCTTTAGTTATACCAAAGATAGCTGAAAAAAAAAAGTCAAATAGGTTCTCAGTTTAACTTAGTGAATAAATGCCAAAAAAAATATACTCATTTAGGGCCAAGAAGATAACTCAGTGGTAGATCATTTGTCTAGAATGTGTGAAGTCCTAGATTTTATCCCCAACCCCCCCACACACTCATACACATACACACACACAACAACAACAACAAAAAAATCTCAGCTTAGTCATTGGCACATTTTAAATTAAATCCAGTCCATTACTATAAAGATCAATCATATTATAGTATATTGTTGTTTCTAGGTAAGTTTAAGCCAGTTATTCTTGAATGTATATTATAAACATATTATGTACATTTAATTTAATTTAAAGGAATCACTGAATTTTAAAAAAAATAAAATAAAATCCCCTGGATTTTACTTAACAAGCCTTCCACAAAGGATAATGAGAATCTTAGGTGGAGTTAAATTGGAAATTCTGTCTTTAAAATCTGGATGTCTAATCTCACCCTCCCAACTTTTTTGTAATTCCATCCCCATTTTATTTGAGCACCAAATCTACACATTTGTCCTTCCCTCCCTCCCTTTCTCTGTTGAAACCTGTTGTCCAATTGTCATAAAACATATAATGACCATTTTTCAAAGTTACCCTTCCAAGCACTGACTACAGTTTATAGGTCTAAATACATAAGCAAAAGAGAGAAGGCATAGTAAGGACCTTCAGACTCAGAAGTCAACGTTCTGATTTTAAATCCCAGCTCTCTAACATACGCAGCAATTATTTAGCCTCTCTGTGATTTCCTTGCCTCTTTTGTAAAAGAAGGGAAATGGGCATATGTTTTAGTCAGCTTTTTTCACTGCTGGGACTAAAAGATCTGACCAGAACCAGTTTAAAAGAAGAAAAATTTATTCGGGGGCTCACTGTTTCAGAGACCTCAATCCACAGACAGCAGGCTCCATTCCTCAGGTTTCAAGGTGAGGCAGGACATCATGGCAGAAGAGAGTGGCAGAGGGAAGCAGCTCACATGATCACATGATCATGAAGCAGAGAGAGAGAGAGAGAGAGAGAGAGAGAGAGAGAGAGAGAGACTCCACTCTCCAGATATAAAATGTATACCCAAAGTCACACCCCCAATGACCCACCTCCTCTAGCCATACCCTACCTGTCTCCAGTTACCACTCAAGTAATCCCATCAGGGATTAATTCACTGATTATGTTAAGGCTATAATTCAATCATTTCTCCTCCAAACCTTCTTGCATGGTCTCACAAATGAGCTTTTGGGAGATACCTCACATCCAAACTATAACAGCATAGGACTCAGCTCATAAGCTTATTGTGACCTTAAGTGAAACAATGGAACAGTGTTTTGGACATGTTACAAACTCTTAATGAATGTTAATTGTATGTACTTGTTTTGAGAGAGGATTTGTCCTTCTGGGCCTATCTTATTTCAATTATCACATGTCCTCCAGTTTCATTCATGCTGCCACAAATGACAAGATTTCCTTTTTTATACCTAAATGTTTTTCCATTGTGTGTATATATACCAAATTGTCTTTATCCACTTACCTGCAATGGACATTTTGGCTTGATTTTTGCAGATAATAAACAATCAAGTGTAGATGCCTCTTGGACATACTGATTTTATTTCATTGGGATGTATATTCAGTAGTGAGATTGCTGGGTCATGTGATAGATCAATTTTTTTTTTTGAGGCATCTCCATTCTATTTTCCATAATTACCATACTAATTTAAATTCTCACCAACAGTGTATACCATTTTTCCTTTCTCTGCATCCTTGATAGAATTTGTTATTTTTTTTCTTGTTTGTTTTATGATATTAGGTATTTAACCCAGACACACATGCCAGACAAGTGCTGTACCAATGAGCTAAACCTCTGCTCCAATATTTTGTCTTTTTGATTAGAGCAATTCAAACTGAAGTGAGGCAATATTTCATTGTGGCTTTATTTCATTTCCCTGATGATTTATAATGTCAAGTGTGTTCATATACTTGTTGACCATTTGTATGTCTTCTTTTGAGAAATGCCTGTTCAGGAAATCTGACTAATTTTTAATTAGATTATTTGGTTTTCTTTTGTTGTTAAGTTTTTTGGTTCCATGCATATTTTGGATATTAATTCTCTTGTCAAATAAATATTGTACATTTTCTCTCATTCTGCAGGTTGTATGTGTACTCTGTTGCTCATTTCTTTTACCATACAAAAGATTCTTGACATTATCTTGCTTTTGTTCTCTGTACTTTTGGGAACATAATGAAAAAAATGAATTGCCTATATCAGTGTCTTGAAGTATTTTCCCTAAGTTTTCTTCTAGTAGTTTCATAGTTTGGGGATTTACATTTAGTTTTTTTGATCTATGTTTTAGTTGAGTTATGTATATGGTGAGAGAGAGGGGTCTAATTTTACAAGGAAATTGTTTTTTAAGCTTCTTGAGTGAGTAAAATCATTACCATTAAAGTGTTCTGACTAAATAGGCCAGAGGATCCTGAGCTTGGTATGATTTAGTGCCCTGACGGTAGTTTACAAGAGCAAGTATTCATTTGTTTCTGCAAATGAACTTCTTAATTATAAGGAGATAATATTGATTAGGCAAATAAATATCCTATTTACTGCAATCTAAATGTTCTTTGTCAACTAAGAAGCAGCACAATGACATAATTTCAGAGGATGAATAGATCTTAAAACCAGCTCATCTGAAAGTGAACTCCTGCCCAACCTTTTCCAGTCAGGATCCCCACCACCAGCACCCCAATTTACAGCTCCACTCTGCATTTATTTAGTCCATACACAGTAGGCGGAATCCCCAATCCCACTCATTCTCACCCCACATGCAGTCTATTAGGCGGTTCTGCTGACTCATCCTCCTAGTACATCCAGAGCTGACACTTCGCACCTTTTGGCTGCCATCATCCTGCCATTGGCTGCTGTCCCTCAGAATTACTGCAGTAACTCCCTACTGGTCTCCCTGATTCCACATCCTCCCAATCTATTCTCAACACAGGAACTTGTTTTGTAAAAACATAAGTCAGATTGTGCCACTCCTCTGCTCAGAACCCTGTTTTAGCCTTACCTATAGTAAAAACCAAGGTTCATATAATGATCTTCAAGGCTTTTGTGGTCCACCACCTTTTAGTTCCCTGCTTCCTGTATTTCCCACCTCTTTTACCTCACTCTACCATATTGGCCTCATGCTGTCCCTCAAAACTCCCAGGTATGCCAACTCTAGTGCCTTTCAGCTGTCTATTCTCTCTGCCTAGAATGTCCACCCAGACAACTGCTTGACTAATTCCTGAAAATCCTTCAAAACTTTGATCAGGCGTTTTTTTCACAACATGGCCTACCCTAACACCTCTATTTAATATTGCAACCGGTCTGTCTCCACTTCTTACACTCTCCACCCATATTACTCTATTTCATTTATTCCTTTGCTTCTCAGTACAAGTTGAGTTTTCCTTATTTGAAATGTATGGGATGAGATGGGCTTCATATTTAGGAATATTATTTTTATGTTTTTCATTTTGGAATAGTTACATATAAATAATGTGATTTCTTGGGGACAAGACCCGAGTTTGAACATGAAATCCACATGAATTTCACATGTGTCATGGAGATAATGAAATGGAAAAAAATGGACAAAAATCCAGTTTTGTATTGATACCCCTTAGGAACTTCTATTCTAGTGGCAGAAACAGATAATAAGATAAATAAGTAAAATATAAATTGTGTGGGATGGTATAATTAGAGGATAAAATAAAGTAAGAAAGAAATGTAAGAAAGGTGTAAGGGCTAGAAATAGTCAGGAAACACTTTTTTGTTTAATGGATTAAAAAAATGTGGCATATATACACAATGAAATATTCAGCAAAAAATGAGGATACAATCATGGCCTTTGCAGGTAAATGGATGGAGTTAGAGAAGATAATGCTAAGTGAAGTTAGTCAATCCCAAAAAACCAAATGCCGAGTGTTTTCTTGGATATAAGGAGGCTGATTCATAGTGGGATAGGAAGAGGGAACATGGGAAGAATAGACGAACTCTAGATAGGGCAGAGGGGTGGGAGGGAAAGGGAGGGGGCATGGGGTTAGAAATGATGGTGGAATGTGATGATCATTACTATCCAAAGTACATGTATGAAGACACGAATTGGTGTGAATATACTTTGTATACAAACAGAGATATGAAAAAGATCGTGCTCTATATGTGTAATAAGAATTGTAATGCATTCTACTGTCATATATAAATAAAAAACTTATATTAAAAAGTGATATTTAAGTGAAGGAAAAAAAAAGTGAGAGTGTGAGCCTCAGGGGTTTTTAAAGGAAGAGCACCCCTTATGCAGAAAAGACAAATTCAAGCCTGGAGGGAAGAGTATACACATGCATCCAAGAAACAGCAAGGAAGACAAGATGGTTACAGCAAAGTGGAAATAGTAAAATAGATGAGATTATAGAAGTTAGCATGGAAACACATCTTTTAGGGCCTTGTAGGTCACTTGAAGGAATGTAGCTTTTAAGTTGAATTAGACGGAAAAACTGATGTATTTGAGCAAATGAATAAATGATTGAATACATGTTTCCTCAGGATCTTTTTGATTGCTGTGTTCAGCATAGTCTGAAAGGGGCAAAGTAGAAGCAGGGGACTAGTAAAGCATCTTACAATGATCTCATGAGAGAAAAAAGCAGCTAAAACCAATGGTGTAGCTGCACAGGTGTTAGGAAGTTATTTGATTTTTGCAGATATAGAAGGTAAAGACAAGATGTTTTAATGAATTATAATAATATGAAATAGAATTTAAAAACGATTCAGAGGGTTTTTTTGTCCTGAGCAACTGAGATAATGAATTGTCACTTACTACCAGGGGAAAACTGCAAAAGAGCACCTCTGGGGAGAAGATAAGTAATTCAGGTGAGCCCACATGCTATCTGAGAAGACTTTTCAATATCCAAGTGCAGAGATTTATCAAAATGCTGGGTTTACAAGTTTATTGTTCAGAAGGAGAAATGTAGCCCAAACATACAAATGTGGGAGTCTTCAGTATTTTAAAATATTTAAAGCCATGAGATTGAATGCATTCACTAGGGAAATAAGTGTATCCAAATACGAGAAGCTGCCAAGAACTGATGCCTCAGTCATGCAAATCTCTGTAGATCAGATGGATGAATAAGGAGCAAAAGAACTAAGGGGTGTGCAGAGAGGCAGCTCTCCACCTGTTCTAACCAATTTTCAAAGGCATGCCTGCTTTACTTTATGGAAATACACATTAGGTCAAAAGAAGGCCTAGGTTTGGGGTGTTAAGGAATTGGCAATACCAAACAATCAATACAACTTGGCTTGAACAGTTGTCAATTTCCTCAACAAGGTAAGCAACATCTGTAAGAAAACGAAAAGAGAATGGAAGGTGCACGCTATGTGTCTGGGGATTAATGGTCTCTCTCACTAGCTCATTTACTGCTCCCCACCAGTTTGTGTGTCTTGGATCTCACTTACACAGTCTTACCACATGACCTTCATCAAGAATAAGCGTTGCCTAATAGTTGACCTGTCCCAATTAGTAACAGCTCATGTACAACTAATTAGAACAAATAAAAAGAAGTAAAAACTCCCCAAGATGCTCCTCAGCATATACCAAAGGACTTAAAATCGGTATATGGAGTGACGCAGCCACATCAATGTTCATAGAAGCTCAATTCACAATAGCTAAACTATGGAACTCACCTAGGTGCCCTTCAATAGATGAACGGATAAAATGTGGTACATATACATAATGGAATATTACTCAGACATAAAGAAGAATGAAATTATGGCATTTGCTGGTAAATGGATGGAACTGGAAACTATCATCTCAAGTAAATAAGCCAATCCCCCCAAAAAACTAAATCCCAAATGTTCTCTCTGATATGTGGATGCTAACACACAATAAAGGGAGGTGGAGGGAAGAGTAGAAGTTCATATTTGCATATTTGAAGCACAGCAGGTGTTAATCTCCTTTGAGTGAAGTGCCCTGTGCTTATCCAAAAAAAAAAAAAAATGAAGTTAAGCATGTTTCTTGAGGAGAACATATATACAAGCAAAGGAGAAAATCTATTGGGTAAACTAGTACACCACTTTTAAATACAGAAAAAAAAAGATGTTTATTCTTATTAAAATGTGAGGCATCCTTTACAAAAACTTATTTCAATTATGACACGTGCCTGACCATATCATCCTTCTTCTGCCTTAAATTCCTCAAGGGCTTCCTATCGTTCTTAAGATAAATACCAAATATCTGAAATGGCTACCTGGATCCTGCAAGGTCCAAGTCTGTCCCAAGTCACCTCTCCAGAACAATCCTTCATTCACACTGATATTTAGGTTGAATCCTTTCCTGTTTAGTCCAGGAACTACACATGTAGTTCTCTGTGCTGGGAACCCTTCTCCAAGACCACTCGCAGGCTACCTCCAGCTACCCATTTAAAACCCTGAAATCTCAAGTCATTTATTTCTTAGTGAAGGCTTTTCTGAATCCATACTTATCATGTGCTTGAAAATCACTTTGTAACCACTGTGTCATTTGTAATCTTCTTTCTGTATGTATTATCATTTCATTAGCAACTTCCTAAAGAGTAGATTCCATTGCATCCCTACAATTAGTACAATGCTTCTTTACATTGTAATATTCCATCACTATTTCTTGAGTGAATCAATAAATACAAAGTGTTTATCATTGAGTCCTAGAACAGTGTAGCTTTTTTGAAAGTTTTTTTGAAAGTTTTTATCTGTTCATTTAAAAAGATCTAAGTTAGAAGCATTAAGTTATGTTGAGAAATTGTGTATAAAAGAAAGGCATTTTAAATTTACCATGAAACTGGACTTTTTTTTGTCTTAGTGATGCAAAAGCAAGAATAATGGATATTATAATTCATGCTCAGTGATGTTTTAGACAACAAATGTGATTTGTTGTTAGTCTGAGTAACTAAAACCCATACTTTAAAATTGGAATAGCACAGCTTACTAAGCAATAAATGTGAGCTGATTTTGACTCATTAAGCATGCATAGTTATAATAAATTTGGGGATTTTTACAGAATATGGCCACAATGCTTATGGATATGAGACATAAAGTGCTTAAATATGCTCACATTTGATCAAAGAAAAAATTTTTACCCCTCTGTTGATACTTAAATGCTTATTCTAGAAATTAAAAAATTGTAATACTACCATTCAAATTTGTTGATTGCTAATTAAGTAGAATTAAAGGAGAATTTTGGACTGTCATTCATCTCAGCCTAGCCAAAGACTTATTACACATTTGTGACAAAAGTCCAGTAAAAGGCAGTAGTTTCATTGTCTATCCCATTTTGGAAAAAGATACTTTTGCCTCTGCACGCTGATCATCCACACCAACAATCTACTCTTTTCACCCAAAGCCCAAACAAGAACACCACCTTCTTCTTTATTTCTTTGGCTAGTCCTTCAATCATTTGGCTAGGTAGATAAAAAGAGGTAAATCTCTCTTGCTACGAGAGATTAATTTTAGGCCTAAATGAACAGAAGGAAGGAATCGTGTCAAGTATGGTGTACAAATGTCAAGAAATTCAAAGTGAGAAAAATAAATAGCAAAAGACTCAAGATCTTGCTCAACTAGAGCAATATGCCCTTAAGAAGAGGACTTCAAGTGAGCAGGAAGCTTGGTAGTTAACCTTCATCCATTAATTAAGTTATAAAGAGTGTTGGTTACACTAAACTCTGGAAAAGTTGTACACATTTTGTCCTCATTCACACCCATTCATATAATGGATTTCATTTCCATCATGTCTCTAAATCACTACCTAAAATGCATGTATAATATATATGCATGATGTGTCTGTTTATGTATGTGGGTAGATAGGTACATATTATTTTATAGTCTCTCTGGCCTTACCCTGTAAGGTCTGCAAAAAAGAGACCAGTTTGGTTTTTCTCTGGATCATAGTCCTATTACTAAAAAAAAAAGTGTATGTCACTGATAAAGACATTCAAAAATCCTTACTAACTGAATTAAAGAATATTTGAAATATCAACAAATATTTCCATCTATTCTGCAAAGTCCTTCATAATACTATAGGTGAAGTAAGTCACTTCCTCCTTTCTCCAGTCTAGACTATATCCTATTTCTTCATCCACCCACCTGTCCATCCATCCATCCACCCATCCATCTATGTATGCATCCATCCACTCATTCACTCATTTACTCATGCAGTGAGTATGTGCATGCAGTGTGCTAAGTGTTGTGCAAGACATGGAGGTTATATGGCTGAATGAAACTCTACACTTGCATTATAGGCTGGATGAGGACACAGGAAACCCAGGGCTGTGATGGGGACGTGCACTGGCTTTTATGAGACTGCATAGGAAGAACTCTTAATCCAGATTTGCATGGGCAGGAAAGGCTTCCGAGAGAAGGAATCGTGTAAGCTGAGATCTGAAATATGAGTAGAAGGGAACCACATTTTAGAGAGAAGAAAGTGCATTTCCACAGCTGGGAGGCTAAAATAGAATATGGAATATGTGTCAGGAATCTCTTTATTCATCTGACAAATCACAACTAGCAGACAATAGTAAGTACCTGCACATACTAAGTACTCAATAAATGTGTATGCCAATGGTTGTACGGTTTCTCCATTAGTGAACATAATAACCACCCATGATGAATTCCTCTGTGATTTTCTTAAGAGCAATATAGTTTTTCTGTCTTGTTAAATTAAAACATGGTTAAGATAGCATAAATTTCCACTGTATTTTAAGTGCCTTAAAGAACAGAAGTTAAGTCTTGGATGCAGTGCTATTACTACACAACACTTCACATATTAGAGATGCAGTAATCCTTGTTGTGGGTGATAAAAGAACTTGAGTACCAACCATGTTCCCCTCCTGTATCCAGCCACCACATGTCTAAAAGAGAATCATCTTTACTTATCTTAGGAGAAAGAAAACAGGTGCTTAGAATCTATCAAAAAGCTTTCACTACTCTTTGAAAAAAAATAGTAAGCTCCATTATTCTTTCAGTATTTTGGATCTTCCAGTATATTCCAGCTAGTTAATACAGAGTAACTTTGGGGGATTTCTTGGCAATCATAATTCATGGTTGATTTCTCTCTGTTCTGTATGATTTCCAGCCAACTCCCATCTGTTGTGCAGTTTCAATACAAGCCTGTCACAAAAGAGATTCACTGCCCATCTAAGGTTCAAAGGGGTAGCACAAAAACTGCAGAAATGCTTCACATCTCAATCTGTAAAACAAATGCAAATGCTAATACCCAGGGTACATATAAAGCCTGTGAAAAGCATAAAATGGGCCAGTTATTGAGATAATGAAAAGACAAAAAAGTAGCTAGCTCATTAATTACTTCACACTAAAACAAAACCAACAAGTCAGTTTGGAGAGAGAAAGATGTCTGACATAAGGTCAGATGCAAACTACATAATGCTCAGCCCATATCCTTGGTCCTCAGTGTAATTATCCCCTTTCTTTAATCTCCCTATCACTTCTCTCTTTATTCACAACACACATGCAAAACAAAGAAGTTTAAAATATCACCATTTCACATAAAAATTGAGATGCTTAGTTTACCTTGGGAAAAAATGGGCCTGATTCTTTCCTGCTGATACTTAGTGGAGGCTGACAGTGCACACGCCCTGAATTCTCTTATTTGTTGGAATCTGCAGTAATTCCTTTTAATCATTCCTCTACATTCATTCACATTACCTGTTTATTTTCTATAGGAGATTTTTATTTATTTGATTTTCTCTTTTAGTGTGTGTGTCACTTTGTGTCTTCTAATTATCATTATGCAAATCTTTCCCTTTATTCAGCTGTTAGCTCTGTAAAGGATCTCTGCATCATTTTTTTAATTTCCAAAGGGCCTATAATAAATGATCAATAAATATTTGATGAAAGGATGATGCAAAAGATAAAACAATGTTGCAGAATAGAAAAATGATTGGTCCAGGACACAGGATATCTGGCTTTTCTATTAGCATGCTATATGATTTTTGGCAAGACACATGCCTTCATTTGTGTGCGGGGGTGGTTTCTGTATTTCTGAACGTAATGGAGTTAGTTTGGATGAACAGAATTTTCTTTTCATTATAGAAGTTTACGATTCTAGAGTTCTTTGACCTGGACACTTCTCAAGATCTAGAAATTCATCTGCTGGATCACCATATCCCCATCCTCTTCTCCATTGAATATAAGTGGGAGGTTATTCTAATTATAATTTTGCACAGGCAGGCTAGAGAGGATGTCAAGGAAAATAATACTTGGCGCATTGTGAATGAGATTTTAAACCAAATATATTTAGACTGTGTTCTTTCTTTGATGTGCCGTTATCTAAACCCTCCTTGCAGGGCTCCCATTTCAGATGTGATTTAGAGTTAATAATATGGTAAGAGTCAAACAATTCTGTCTTCCCTGTATGCTACACAAAAGGGGAGGAAACAAACACCAGGAACCTCATGGTGAAGAATTTTCATAGTCTTGTGTTTCTTTATATTCTTAACAACAGAGAGAAGTCTATTGCCTTGTGGAAGATAAATAGTAATTGTAATAAGCTCTTTATTATTCCCAACAAAGCTGTCAGAATCTGAACAGTGCCTCTTTCTAATATTCACAACTGGAGTCACATGCTTCCTGCTGTTTTTTTTTTTTTTTTGGAGGCTCTGAATCATTTCATAAGATATATTCTTTTCCCCTTTGACTTGAGTGGAAAACAAAAGTGAAGAAATGATTTCCTTCTTAAAATTTAATAGAAATATGAATTATGGTAGAAATATTAGCATTTAAAAACAAAATTAAAATCATCTAAAATGTTGCCTAGGGACAGTTGCTCTTAACAATTTTGAATGCATGCACACTACATACAAATATACCTTATAATTTTGAAGAAGGCATCTGTCATTTTGTCCTCTAGCGTCTTTGCTTTTATTCTAGCTCCAACCATGTAATTTTGGTGAGATGGTAAATCTAGGTGTTAGAAAGAAATAATGGTTCCCCACTCTACCATTCCTAACTGATGCTATGTTTCTCAGTCTCAGCATGACTGACACATAGAGCCTGGGACTTCTTTGTTATAGCAGCTGTCCTGTGCATAATGGGATGTCTCACAGCATTCGGTCTTTTGCCCACTAGATGCCAGTAACACCCCTCCAATTTTGACAACCAAAATTGTCTCTAGACAATTTTTACAAATGTCTCATTGGGGTAAAACTGCCATTGGTTGAAAGTGAGTGTATAGTGTGACTGTCTGCAACTCAAATTTTCAGAGGGATGACAACCCCTTCTTCATAAGGAGGCAGGAACTGAGCATGTGTGGCTCCATACCTCTGGGATTCCCTCTGTAATCTCTATGTGTCTAGAGAAATAGATTATATTCTGATCTTAGGCTTCTGGGATATATTAACTGGGGCTTGAAGTTTTGGTGGTAGGTTATTTAACCAAGTGCTCACTTTTTTCAACCTATCTGATGGCCAAAATTATACCACCTGGTATATTTTTAGGGCATGTAGTAACTTTAACCTGGAGTGATTTATGTGAGTGACTTTAGGATTTGGGATTCTGTTGAGTGCAAAATCTCATGAGACAACTGCCGCAGTCCCGCTGCAGCAAAATAACCGGGGGTCGGGGTGGGGGGGGGTGACCAACAACTTGTGTACATTGATACAGCAGGAGTGGGAGCCGTTTATTGTAGGACAGGAGGGGTATATATACATTCCACACAGCTTATCTTAATTAACATAAACTCATAAACTAGATACAGCAGTCAACCAATAAGGAATCTCCACACTTAATGGCTCACTGGCATTACTTCACAAACCACTCCCTCTGCAAAATGCCAGGCGCCATCTTGACTTGTTTACAGACTCTGACAACCTTGACATGTCACACAGGGTGGAGTGGCTTTATCCTCAGACAGTTGATTCTACCTCAGCAAAAATGGTGTTCAATAAATGACCTTGGGTGACATCGGTGGCTCAAGCTATAGAATGCAAGTTACCCTTGCCTGACTGTAAACTGTGTTCTGCCTTGGCACTGTAGATGAGATAGAAAAATGGATTAATTGATTCTGAACAGTGGTAGGTAGAAAAATATTTGCTGCTTATGTTATGTTTTTCTGCCAGTCTTTCAGATCAAAATTTGGAAACTGCCCAAACTGTAGGCGTTTCATGTGAACTCAAATAGTGAATTTCAAATTTTAAATTATTAGTGCATAGCCTAAACAGAAAGTGCTAGAGCAGCTGCCTGAAATTCCATCCTTATTTTTGTTGTCTTGAGCTGCACTTTTGGCAGAACAGAAGTTCACATCTTGATTCATGTGCCGTGTCCCCATGTTCCTGCATGTGTCTCCTCCGCTACCATCAGCACGTGGCCTCAAAATCACCATGGCTTTGTTTATGGCACAAGATACACCTTAAAGTTTAGTGATTCAAACTATGAGTCTACTCAGAAGGTTGATTTTGGTAATTGTGAAAAGTTATGTAATCCTTTATTATAAAGAGAATATACCCTCTTCTTGATTGGAGGAAGAGAAATGACTCAATGAAACTAAAGGGTAAGGGTATGAGAGTAATTAAAGAGGCTTGTTCCTGAAATGACACATTTCTTGGAATCATAGTTCCCACAAAATCAAGAAATACCTTGAAAAAATAGGTTTCAGCCTATTTTCTCATTCAGAAAGGCACAAAAATAAAAATAAATAAGGGAAGGCCACTAACTCAACTTGAGGAAGAGAAAGAATTCTTTAATTTTAAAATCATAGAAGATACTCCAGACAGATATGAAAGAAAAAAATATTAGATCTTCAAGGCCATGATGAGTACATGTAACAAAAGCAAAAGAAATGTGTCCAGGTCTACAATCTTTTAAAGAGAATCTATGAAATAGAGGAATTATATAGGTTTCTACAAAAGGTAGCCAAGGTCCAAAAACTCCTAACAGAGGAAAAGAAACCAGATCTCACAGAACAGGTTGAAATGACTCTTACACAAAGAGTAAGATTCAGGCAATTACTGACTTTGAACCGTACAGTTAGTAGTTCAAATAAAGTCTGAACAGAGTTAAAGCAAGCACACTTGAAGAAACCCCTTAAAGAATAGAACATCTACAGAAAACCATATTGATATAGAAAATATGGACATATTTGAGAAAGAAAAACCAAAACTGTCAATACAGAAACTCAAGAATCACTTGTTAATTTCAAGGTGAAAGTCATTGTCACCAGGCTTGCAGAAGTCTCCCACAATTTGAGGATTATACTCCAGCAAGTGATGCTGTTATGAATGCATTAGAAGGCACGGACCAGATGACGCATACAAAGGAAAGCTAAGCAGGATAATAATACTATCTGGCCTGGTCTGAATATTTCTGTGATAGAACATATCTCCTATGTTGGATTATGTGACTTGTAAAAGCTGTTTAAAGTCCCCCAAAGCTCATTTTTCTATCTGTGTCAGACACAGACAAAGCCAAATCTAGAGGAACATATAATCAAAATAAAGGTTGAGCCAGCAAGGAAAGGAAATGACAAGACATTCAAATTTAACAAATTCTGATAGTTCTACCTGTATAAACTAGGAAAGGGAGCAATTTAAGAATTAGGTAAAATGTTAAGCTAATCCGAAGTTTTCTTAAAGAAGTAGTGGAATACCCAAAGGAAAAGGAAGAATGCAACAAATATGAAGCAAAAAATACCTGGAAAATCAAAATGTTTCATGAAGATATTGTTTTGGAGTACACAGAGCAGAAGTATTGGTCTTCACTGGGTCTGGAACACAATCTTCAAAACTTTAGTAAAGGCAGTAATTTATCTGCTGAAGGTGATTCTGCAGCTGAATAGGTGTGGAGATGGGTTGAAACCTTTCCTAGCATGAAAAGTCTTCCTCAACCTAAAAAGTGTTATATGAAGAGCACTGACCGAAGTTATTATGCTTGAGCCCAAGAGAAAATGGAGATTTTGTCAACTAGTGCAGAACCACAGCATAAAGCAAATTCTAGGAGGAAATAAAACAGTTTTGAATATGCTGAATAAAAAAATAATAAAACCTTGTCACTGGGATCCCATGTTGCAAATTTTAAATTTTGCCAGGAAATGGAAGTATCACCATGTGTCTAGGTAAGCAGCTGATAGGCAGTTAAGGAAGGCAGATTATCCCAGAGAGGGAATCATCAAGACAAAACATTGGGACAAATGTCACACTTGGAGGACTGCAATAAAGGATGAAATGTAGTGATGCTGGGAAATGAAGCCAGAGACAAGATCTTCATATAAAGAGCTTAACCCATTATAGGTACAAAGTATATGTTAGAGGGTATGAAACCAAACAACTAGGAGAGAAATCAATTTAATGATAGACACACTTAGAGCCTTCTAGGAAAAGCAGCAGCTAGCTATATTCATGGTAAGACTGATAAAAGTGAGCTAAGAAAGTTTTAGATACTTCTGAAAGAGTCAAATAGATAGCTATGTGTTTATTAATTACTTATTGCTACGTAACATTGTGCCCCCAAATTTAGTAACTTGAAACAACAATAGTTTATTTTGTACAGTCCTGTGGGTTGGGTGGGCAGCTTTTCTTTGGTCTCACTTGAGCTTCCTTGGGTGGCTGCACCTGGGTGGTTGCTGCCTGGAGCTTGGGCTGGGAAGGCTGGGCCTTTTTCTCTTATAGTTTTGTTTTGTTTTTTTGCAGGGGCGGAGGTACTAGGGATTGAACTCAGGGGCACTTGACCACTGAGCCACCTCCCCAGACTTATTTTGTAATTTTATTTAGAGACAGGGTCTCACTGAGTTTCCTAGCACCTTGCCATTGCTGAGGCTGGCTTTGAACTTGCAGTCCTCCTGCCTTAGCCTCCTGAGCCACTGGGATTACAGGCCTGTGCCACAATACCAAGCTTTCTGTGTACTCTTTCATCCTCAACAAAACATGGCTGAACTTCTTTCCTGCAGGATGATCTTAGGGTTTCAAGTGAGAAAAGTGATCCTCAGCACCACATAAAAATAAATAAATAAAATAGAGGTATTGTGTCAAGTGAGAAAAGTGACAACTGTATTCCAAAGTATAGAAAGAGCAAAAACCGACCTCCAACACCTGAACAAAATTCAGAGTAGTCCATGGTGTCAGCTCTTTCCCCAGATTACTTTCAGTCTTACATTTCTGTAAGTACTACTCAGAGGCCCATGTAACATATGGATTATTTTTTCTTTCCTGTACAACTTTTTCCTTTTCTGTAGAATTAGTTTATGTTTTTGTTTGTCTGTTGCATGAGTTTCTTGTTCATTGTTCTTGAATTCATCTCCTAGCTCTCCCATGTTTTGTTAAGCTTTTCTCATTATGGTTAGCAACAGAAGGCATTCCTAAGTTTTCACTTCCAGAAGACTATGTGGGGCATTCTGTCTTGCTCCAATTCAATAGGCCAGTGAGCTACTGTCCCTGTGAAAACCCTTTCTTGTATTTGATTTCCTATCTTTTGGATCTCAGATCTTGTTCTTTGTGAACCCTTCCTGCCCATAAAGCACATCCTCCAGTAACTTTCTGAAAGAAAGAATGCACAGAAGGGAATTTTTAAAAAACAAACAACAACAACAACAAAACATGCACATGTATTCTAAAGATCTTTATTCTATCTTTGCAGTTAATTAAAAACAGTCTAGATTTCACTCAGAATTGCAAAAGCATTAATTTGCTGTCTTTTGCCTCAGTTTTGCTCTTGAGACATTTATTGTCTTTCTGATCTTGACCATGTATATAAAAATCTGGTTTCTCTTCTGTGAGATGTTTTAGAATTTTCTTTTTCCCTAATCTAAAATTTTAGGCTGATATTATTTGATTTGGGTTAATACTCACCCAATTTTCTGGGCACTAAATAAAGTAATTCAATTTTTAAAATTCTGTTTTAATTTGAATTTCTGGGAAATTTGAGTTATTTTGAATCTTTTATTATTCTTTTTATCTTTTTCCTTTGTTCTCCTTTTTTTTGTACTACTATTATTTGGATATCTAACTTCATAGCCAGGTCCAATAAGACATCTAATATTTTCTCTTCTTAGTCTCTCTATTTTCTATGAAGCATCTTTAACTCTCTTGTTCAATCCTTTCCTTTATTATTCATTGTTATCATATTTTTATTTCCATGAGCCTTTTTTGTTTCCTAAATATCCCTTTGTCATAGTGTTCTTTCTTTTCTCATGAATCAATAGTTCTGAGCATCACAAGGGCTGAGTTTTCCATCTATTGTATACTCGGTGCTAATTCTCTAGGTCCTGGCACATAGTAGGTCCTCAAGCAATTGTTAAACAAACTTCTCTGAAGATATTTTCATATATTTTTGAAGGCTTTCTTTTTTGTCTCTGCATAGTCTGTTTCCTCCAAAATTTTATTTTTTTTATTTATTTTGGCTCCTTTCATTGTACATCTATTGATTCTTGATTGTCTTAAAAAGCTGACTGAGAGCTCTATAGACAGAAGCAGAACTTGTTGACAGGAGATTTCTCACAGATTAGTCAATTAGAATTTAAAATATTTTCTCCCTTTTTTTTAAACACAGATTTAGTCAGGTTTAAGTACAGAGTGTTCTAAATCATGTGGGACATATTCAAATGTCTAATTCTAACACTTTCTATCATTTTTCTCACGTTCCTGAAACTTTTTTAATCATTACTATAGTGGTCTTATTTCTTAATTTTACCTTCAGAATATATTCATATCATTGTGCAAAGATCCATATTCATGGGGATAGTCATTGCAGTATTCATTGTGAGCAACCTAGATGCTTATTATTGAAAAAGGGTATAATAAATGATAAATGATGACACAGTCTTGGGGTGGGATACCATGCTGATTTTACAAAGCATGAGGGACTGTATGCACTTCTATGGAAAGAAGGGAAGAACTTAAAGGACACATGTGGGGTCCCACTTCCATAAAAAATTAATAGGCAGAAAAGTAATGTATCCCTCTCCTACAAACAAATCCTGGATTGTCAGGGAGGGAAATGGCTTCTACCTCCTTTGGTAATTTATATGAGGCACTCATAAAAAATCATGACAATAAAACTTTCCTTATGTCTTCCTTATCTAGCCTCAAAACCGATTTTAAACTCTTTCCTTATATAATACTACATTTTGGGTGCTCTTTATATGCAGGCATATTTCAGGTACTTTACATATATTAACTTTAATTCTCACAACTGAATATAAAGCAGATACTATTATCCCCATTTTTGTTGTTGTTGTTGTTGTTGAGGATATTGAAACATGGAGAATTTAGGTAATTTTTTTAAGTTTACTTGCTAGGATCTGAACTTATGAAAATCTGTCTCTAGAACCTACACATTAACCTGTAAATTACCCTACCTATTTAGCTAATGTAGGTTAAGTTTTCTGATATCAAGCTAAAGCATTTCCAGCAGATATATGTTTGGAAGGACCAATGTTTATCACTAATATTATATCATCTGTCATCCCAAAGAAAAGGAGCTTTAAACCTTTCAATCAAACTGCTGTTTATTCTAATGCACACTATTCCTTACATCCTCTTCTTTACTGTATTCTCGCTCCTATTGCTATTTCATTTTTATATTCATATTCCTATAAAGGTTTAAATTACAGGCATTGTTTCTCTCACCTGGTGCTGATAGCAGCCAAGATACCTTTGGACATAGGTGCTTTTCCTGGTTGTCTTTTCCACTATAAACTGGCAGACTCATCATAGCACAGGCTATGAATTCAAAAAACATACCTTTCCCATATCCTCCCTTTGCCCTCTGAATTATACTAGATAGTTCATTCACTTAAAGTATAATTTAATTAAATGATATTTGGCATGCTAAAGTTATGTTATTCCTATACCTATAAAGAAAAAGAAGCAAACAAGAATGTAACTCTAAACACTTAAGCTCCAGTTCTTTATATCATATATATATATATATATATATATATATATATATATATATATATATATATATATATA
>NW_025999853.1:28254717-28268276 GCF_001458135.2 Marmota marmota marmota
TATATATATATATTAGGAGGAGTCCCTGGAAACTTTCCTGTGTTCCACTTTACCACACCTGGCTTGGGTGGACTCTAACATTGCTCTGTCCCAGGTCTCCTCAGACCTTTTTGATATTGTCTGTGCATTCACAGGGTTTGTGTGCCTAGTTTCTACCCAGAGAAAGCTGGGCTTGTCCAGAACCACCTGGCCTGGAATCGCAGACAGCAAGTTGTTCCCTGGAGGACACAGCTCTCCAGGGGGCCTTGCCAAAGACTGACTAGATGCTCCAATATGCAGAACAGCTCATTTGCCTCTAGTAAGGGCAAATTCTGAGCTGTAACTCACATTCTAGAGATACCCCTGGGATTAGACTGAGTGTTGTCTGAAACTGAATTTTGCTTGGTTTTCCCCCTCCCCTGTTATGATTTGCTCACTCCCCCATCAGATTTCTCTGGGAACACTTCTCTAGTAATCTACTTGCACACAAATCTCTATATTAGATTCTACCTCTTGGAGTAGCTAGTTCCTAATCTAAGATAGGAGGAGATGGATCTTTATCAGTTATTTAGCGCATGTGATTCCCCAGTTTGGGGCTCAACCCTCACATCTATGCTTTTGAGTGGATTTTATCTCCCATCATCAATCTATACTCATACTGCAATGATATTTTTATGCATTTTTCTTTTCTTGGAATTCATCTCCAAAGTTCAGTGTCCTTCTGGTTATTAAATCTTGTCCCCCATTCTACAGCCTATTAAAAACTGTATCCTTTGCTACAGATTCTTTCTTAAGAGTTGAGATTTGTATTCCCTACTATGTATTTGAAGATCTTTAATTATTTACATGTACATAAATAAATTGCTAATATATTAAAATGTCTCTTAGGCAAGGCAAATCTTTAGATCTTTTATCCTTTGCCCTTACTGCCCCCTTGGTCATTGTTTCTCAAAGTGTGGATTACTGCATCAGAAATATGTGATTCAGGGTGATTTTTTTGCTTCTACTTAAACAAAAACATACATTTGCATTATGATTCAGTACAAATATACATAACTACCTGCAGACATGTACACACGCATGAGCAATTGAAATAACATATCTGAGAAATGGTATTCCTGCTTTGTATAATATAGTCAGGTATTTTGTACTCTTTAATATTTTGAATCCACTTAAAATATATTATGATTCATTCTTTTTTCTCTCAAACTTACATTTCCATTTTGTTTTGCCTTTATAAGCATAATGCAATCAATTTTATGATTCCTTTTCTTTTATTGATCTCCTTATTACAATTTACTTCAATAAAAGCACAGCTTTAATTTAAATTTTTAAAGAATGAAATGTCTTCTGCTAATACAACACTTACATAAAATTCATTCAGGATTATGTTATAATTTTACAATCAGTAGTAATATTTAAATAATGAAAACAACTAGTGCATTTCCTATTTTTATATATCTTCAATCTAAAAAGTGCTGGAATATCTTTTAATAAAACACTTGGAGCCAGGGGAGGGGTTGCAAAAATTCATGTGTCCAAGGATGACTATTATTTAAGCCAGAATAAGAGAGGGTTCAGATTTTTTTCCATAAAAATAAGCACTAATTGCAAATTTTACTCACCTATATGAATTAAAGATTTGTTGAACCAATGTTACTCAATTCACTGGACAGTTTCTGAGTTACATGTCAGAATCACATAATGAACTATGATAAACTAGTTTTAAAAACCTATTAGTAGGTACCTTGAGCTTGGTGCTTTGCCGCAGTTCGGCTGGGCACAAATCACGAGCCACTTAAGCAGGAACAAACTTTATTTCTGAACTCCCTGAACGCCACCCACACAGCCCTTCCAGGGACACCACACCAACCGGAACTCCCTCCACCTCCACAGGGGAACTTCACCAACCAAAGCAAACTCCCCAGGAATCCCCAGGAGAACTCCAAAGTAGCTGGCGGGGCCCAGGAGTCCGACAGCAGGGGTCTATATACAACTGAATACACAGCTTAACTTAACCATCATCATCTCAATGGCTCACTGGTGTCACCTCTCAACCACTCCCTTCTGGCAAAATGCCACGCATCATTCAGACTCAGCTGTGGCTCTCAGCAGTGCTTCATTAAATAAAGTGAAAGCAGATTAATAGAGATCACCTGACATCGACATCACAAAGCTATTAAAGTCATTTACCTTGTTCCATTGTTTGGCAGCCCAGAGATGTTTTCACCTGGGCTCAATGCATGATAGTCAGATTCAGGGTAGATGAGAAGATGCTTTGGCTTGTAACACAGAGAAAGATTATTGTGAGAGGAAACATGGAAGAGATTATATAGAATGCCTGTGGAGGTAGGTTCTCATGCACACTAGTTTTAGGAGAGTGTATGTGGAAATTAAGGATTAGAAAATCTATTCTTTTGAAAATGTCTTCCCAAATATCTTTTAAAAAACTTCAAGTACTTTGAGATAATGAAGGCAACTCAGACTGAACACCTGTACTCTATAAAGTATATTTAGGAATGCAATTGTTTTGTTATATGCTATGTGAACTATGAAAATTACTAGTTAAAACCAAATTAATTTCATTTTGTTGCATATGGATTTCCAGTTTCTCAACACCATTTGTTGAAGAGGCTGTTTTTTCTCCAATGCATGTTTTTGTCACCTTTGTCTTATATAAAATAACTGTAATTATGTGGGTTAGTCTCTGTGTCCTCTATTCTGTACCATAGGTCTATCAGTCCATTTTGGTGCCAATACCACGCTGTTTTTGTTACTATTGCTCTGTAGTATAGTTTGAGATCTGGAATAGTGATACCACCTGCTTCATTCTTCTTGCTATTCTGGATCTCTTATTTTTCCTGATAGATTTCATGACTGCCTTTTCTATTTCTATCAGGAATGTAATTGGGATTTTGATTGGAATTGCATTAAATCTGTATAGTGCTTTAGGTAGACAGCCTCTTCAACAAATGGTGCTGGGAAAATGGTAAATCCATATGCAACAAAATGAAATTAAACCCATATTTCTCACCATACACAAAACTCAACTCAAAGTGGATCAAAGACCTAGGAATTACACCAGAGACACTATGCCTATTAGAAGAAAAAGTAGGCCCAAATCTCCATCATGTCGGATTAGGCCCCACTTCCTTAATAAGACTCCTATAGCGCAAGAATTAAAATGAAGAATCAATAAATGGGATGGACTCAAACTAAAAAGCTTCTCAGAAAAAAAAAAAAACAATCAGGTGAATAGAGAGCCTACATTTTAGGAGCAAATTTTTACCACTCTCATATCAGATAGAACACTAATATGTAGGGTACACAAAGAACACAAAAAGCTAAACACTGAAAAAACAAATAGCCTAATCAATAAATGGACCAAGGAACTGAACAGATACCTCTCAAAGATGATATACAATCAATCAACAAATATATGAAAAAGTGTTCAACATCTCTAGCAATTAGAAAATGCAAATCAAAACTATTGTAAGATATCATCTCACTCCAGTCAGAATGGCAGCTATTAAGAACACAAACAATAATAAGTGTTTGTGAGGATGTAGGGGAAAAGGCATACTCATACATTGCTGGTGGGACTGCAAATTGATACAGCCAATATGGAAAGCAGTATGGAGATTCCTTGGAAAGCTTGGAATGGAACCACCATTTGACCCAGCTATCCCACTCCTCGTTCTATACCCAAAGGACTTAAAACAGCATACTATAGGGACACAGCCACGTCAATGTTTATAACAGCATAATTCACAATATCTAAACTGTGGAACCAACTTATATGCTCCTAGTAGATGAATGGATAAGAAAATGTTGTGTGTGTGTGTATATATATATATATATATATATATATATATATATATATATATATATATAGAGAGAGAGAGAGAGAGAGAGAGAGAATGGAATATTACTCAGCAACAAAAGAGAATAAAATCATGGCATTTGCAGGTAAGTGGAT
Source organism: Marmota marmota marmota (assembly GCF_001458135.2). NCBI lineage: Eukaryota > Metazoa > Chordata > Mammalia > Rodentia > Sciuridae > Marmota > Marmota marmota. The sequence goes on from NW_025999853.1 coordinate 28,258,676, forward strand.
GGAGTTGGAGAATAAAATGCTAAGTAAAGTTAGCCAATCCCCCGCAAAAACAAATGCCAAATGTTTACTCTGATAAAAGGAGGCTGATTCATAGTGGGGTTAGGAGGGGGAATATGGAAGGATTTGGTGAACTCTAGATAGGGCCAAGGGGTGGGAGGGAAAAGAAGGAGGTATAGGGGTAATAAAGATGGTGGAATGAGATGGATATCATTACCCTAAGTACATGTATGAAAATATGAATGGTGTGAATATACTTTATATATAACCAGAGATATGAAAAATTGTGCTCTATATGTATAATATGAATTGTAATGCATTACTGCTGTCATATATAACAAATTAGAATAAAAAATAAATTAAAAAAATAAAACCAAATAATCTCTCAAATTGTTACCCAGTTTATACTCCCAGTCACAGTGTAGAAGAGTTCCCATTCATCCATATATTTACCAATACCTGGCCATGTCAGTTTTTAAATTTTAGTCAATTCAGTGTGCATAAAATGATGGCCAAATGTAGTTTTATTTTGCATTTCTTTGATTGAAAATGAAATTAAGCAGCTTCCTATATGTTTATTGGTCATTCAAATTTCCTTTTTGATGATTCTCTGATTATATGTTTTGCCCATTTTTTCATTGTTTGTCTCTTTTATCACTGACTTGGAAAAGTTTTACATATACATATATAGAGTTAGATACAATCCTGTTTTGGATTATGTGCTGTACATCCTTCTCCTGTTTCCTTCTTGTCACTTATGTTTTCACTTTTTTATTGTCTCTTGATGAACACAACTTAAAAGTTGCAGTGTAAAGTAACATATGATCTTTTGCTTTTTGTGTTTTTCATATATGTTGTCTAAGAAATCCATTGCCTCCTGAACATCACCAAGATGTTCTTCTGTATTTTCTTCTGAAAGTTCTGCTTTTCATATTTATGTTCTACCTGGAAGAAAGGCATGTCTTTTTCTTCCTTCCTTCCCTCCTTCCTCCTTCCTTCCTTCCTTCCTTCCTTCCTTCCTTCCTTCCTTCCTTCCTTCCTTCTTTCCCTTTCCTTTCAATAATAAAAAGTTCAAGCATAATGTATTGAAGGTCTATAATTTTGTCACTGAGCTTCAAATGCCATCATAATACAGTGTTCACATCAAGGTGGGTGTATTTATTGGGGGATTCTCTATTCTCTTATTCTGTCCCACTGATGTAATTTTTTTTTTCTTAACTAACATAAACTAACTACATATCTTCTAGAGAGTAAGTCTTGACCTCTGGTAGAACAAGTAATCCACTTTTTGTTTCTTCAGTTGTATCCTGGTTATTCTATGTAAATGTTGGAAATTAGCTCATCATATATGCCAATAAAATTTAGAGATTAAATTTAATAATAATTTTGACATAGGTTTTAATTTGGATTTTTATTCTATTCTTTTTATAATGTCTTAATTTGAAAGACTAGCTAATGAAATCTAATGATCTAACATGGTATTTGGAAGTTTGTATGTATCCCATGAATTTTTGTATCACTAAGGATTCAGTTTCAAAGGTTTCCCAAAATATATTTTAATGTTTGTCTTCTTGCCCTTGAGTCGCTTATAGTTTTTAAATTTTCTAATATTTGGGATTTTATAAGCAATTTTTATTTGAAATCTAAATCAATCACTCACTAATACTTTTAAAATTGTTGAGATTCTTTAATTTATCCTATCCCCGATTTCGCCATTTATAACTTACCGCAGGTAAGGGATTGATTTCGGTGATGGTTCACAGGTAAATGCTCAATGAATATCTGTAACTAAGACAAGCCAGGTCACTTAAGATCCTCTGATTCTAAGCACATAAGAAGGAGTCTGGAACTCAGGGGCAACAGGTTTGCACCCAGAGCTAAATTGATAGAACACTAGTTTAGATTATACAATCAGACATCCACTTTTAGATGAATGTATTTAAGCATTTCCCTACTGACTTCTTTTTTACATGAAATACTTTTGGAATTTATTAAATTATTATATCTAAAAATAAAATGTAATGCTTAAAATTATTATATAAATAAACATATTATATTCAGATGGGAATGGTATTTTTGTTGTATAACAAATAACAATACCTAAAAACTATACCTAATGACAATAAAAGGGAAAAACACATTTAACTATTTAAAACAAATTCTGAACATCAGAATAATGAGATAATAAATTTGATAGTATGATAGTCTATATTTTAAAATCCTTAATGCATAAATGCCCATGATAAAACACCAAGCGATTGTCCTGTTATATTTTGCTAAAAGATGATTTAAAAATTAATCAATAAAAATTAAAATCATCCCATTAACATTAAATTACATTAAAAAACACATTTATGAGGATCTTGTTACATCCTAGATCCTTGGATAAATGCTCACATTTCAAGTAAAATGGATTGTCACTTTTAAAATATTCTTTTTCTTTTTATTTTTTTATTAGTTGCACATGACAATACAATGATCTTGACATATATACATTTGAATCAAATGGGGTAGTATTGCTGTATGTATATACGTGTCTGTATAACCAATGTGATTCTGCAACCTGTACACTCAGAAAAATGAAAAATTATACCCCTACTGACTTTTTAAAGGAACAGAACACTTCATTCCTAGAATACAAAACCAGAAAGCAAGTTAAAGGAATGAAAGTTTTCTTCAGCAACATCAAAGGTTTTCCACCAGATTGTTATGTCCTGAACTTTGGATCTCATGTACATTCTACTGAATTAATATGGACAGTTTGAAAGAGAGAGAGAGAGAGAGAGAGAGAGAGAGAGAAAAACAAATATTTGGAAACAAACTGTATTCTCAACGACTTTGGAAAGCAGTATGGAGAGTCCTTAAAAGATTAGGAATGGAACCAAAATATGACCCAGCTATCCTACTCCTTGGTGTTTATCCAAAAGAACTAATTCTAGTGATGTAGCTTCCTCAGTGTTTATAGCAGCACAATTAACAATAGCCAACTTACAGAACTGTTAGAGTCTGTAAACAAGTCAAAATAACACCTGGCATTTTGCCAGGGGAATGTTAAAGTTCGTAAACAAGTCTGGATGGTGCCTGGCAAAATGTCAGAGGGAGTGGTTTGAGAAGTAACAAAACCGAGCCATTAGGTGTAGAGATTCCTGATTGGTTGACTGATGTATCTAGTTTATGCTAATTAGATAAGCTGTGTGGAATGTATAAATACTGCTCCTGTCCTGCAATAAACGGCTCCTACTCCTGCTGTATCAATGTACACAAGTTATTCGTCACCCCCCCGAGTTATTTTGCTGCAGCCGGGCTGTGGCAGATGGTGGCCCGTTATGGGGAGCCCCGGGACACTCAGGGGTAAGTGACGAAAAAAAGCTGCCCGTCCATAGATAGGACGGGAGCAAATCTGCTCGTCCCTAGGCAGATAGGGCGAAAGGAAAAATGACAATTTCGAGAAAATGGAGAAGATTGATACAGTATGTTTGTGTCTTGTTTTGTCTCAGTGTATTGTATTGTCTTTGTGATGAAAATATGGAAGGGGTGAGAAGTAAATTTCTAAGAGAAGAAGGCACCCCAGTGGAACCAAGAATAGTTAGGGCATGTGTTGATAAGAGCCCAGGAACTCTAGTCAGAAAGAAAAAGAAAGTTCAGAAGAAGAAAGATTATCAGAGGAGGAAGGATTATCAAGAAAAAAGTTGCAGCAAAAGGCTATTACTAAATACTTTTCGTTACTGGAGGGTGCATGAAGCGGAGAGGCAGCTACCGAGTGTGCAAGCCAGTCACAGCGCAGCAAGGATTTTCCAAGAGGCGGCGGCGACTGGCCCTTCCCCGCCTCCTGGCCGGGGAGCTGGCTCTTCCACTGCCGCGAGCCCAAATCTAGACCTGACCTGGAGGCACAGTCTCGCAGGCTCTTGCTCCCTGTGCCCAGTAGCAGTTTGAGTCCGGGACACTCCCCAGGGCCATCTGGGGCTGCCCAGGCACTACAGCCAGCAGAAGACGCTACTGGTGTCCCTGATGTTTGGTCATTTTCAATGCCAATAACTAAGCTACAATGGTTCTCCCACACCTGGAAGCTGATGAGTAATGAGCACTATTAATGCTTATTTCAAATGCAAAAAAACCTTGAGATAATGTACTAAATTGTTCAGAAGGTTGTTTTCTTAGTAGAATGCTACAGGATTTTCTTTAGCCATCCGGAGTTCCTGCCTTCGTCCCAGTGCCGGTAAAGACCAAGGTGGAAGAATTTCCAGTGTTGCTGAAAACCGGACAAGACTTTGGCTGAGAAACAGACGAGACTTCGGATCAAGCTAGCTGCCTGCAGAACTTACCTGGACTGTGATTTAAGCTAGCTGCCTGCAGAACTTACCTGGACTGTGATTTACCTGGACTGTGAGTTAATCTATTGAGACACTGCTTTACCTGGACTGAGACAACAAACTGTAATCTACAACAAATTGTAACTCGGTATCTTTGCTAACGGTGTCATTGCTGGTATAATTTTTCCAAGGGCTTCTTGCATGGAGCCATCAATTGGCTTGGTATTGTGGCATTTTGTATCCTCCCTTTCTGTTTGTAGCAGGTTATTTATGGTGTTTCTGTAAAAACCACTATGGTCGTTATTTAAATTAAACAAAAGGGGGAAATGTTAGAGTCTGTAAACAAGTCAAAATAACACCTGGCATTTTGCCAGGGGAATGTTAAAGTTCGTAAACAAGTCTGGATGGTGCCTGGCAAAATGTCAGAGGGAGTGGTTTGAGAAGTAACAAAACCGAGCCATTAAGTGTAGAGATTCCTGATTGGTTGACTGATGTATCTAGTTTATGCTAATTAGATAAGCTGTGTGGAATGTATAAATACTGCTCCTGTCCTGCAATAAACGGCTCCTACTCCTGCTGTATCAACGTACACAAGTTATTCGTCCCCCCCCTGATTATTCTGCTGCAGCCGGACTGCGGCAGATGGTGGCCCGTTACGGGGAGCCCCGGGACACTCGGGGGTAAGTGACGAAAAAAAGCTGCCCGTCCATAGATAGGACGGGGGCAATCTGCTCGTCCCTAGGCAGATAGGGCGAGAGGAAAAATGGCCATTTCAAGAAAATGGAGAAGATTGATACAGTATGTTTGTGTCTTGTTTTGTCTCAGTGTATTGTATTGTCTTTGTGATGAAAATATGGAAGGGGTGAGAAGTAAATTACTAAGGGAAGAAGGCACCCCAGTGGAACCAAGAATAGTTAGGGCATGTGTTGATAAGAGCCCAGGAACTCTAGTCAGAAAGAAAAAGAAAGTTCAGAAGAAGAAGGATTATCAGGAAAAAAGTTGCAGCAAAAGGCTATTACTAAATACTTTTCGTTACCGGAGGGTGCGTGAAGCGGAGAGGCGGCTGCTGAGTGTGCAAGCCGGTCACAGCGCAGCAAGGATTTTCCAAGAGGCGGCGGCGACTGGCCCTTCCCCGCCTCCTGGCCGGGGAGCTGGCTCTTCCACTGCCGCGAGCCCAAATCTAGACCTGACCTGGAGGCACAGTCTCGCAGGCTCTTGCTCCCTGTGCCCAGTAGCAGTTTGAGTCCGGGACACTCCCCAGGGCCATCTGGGGCTGCCCAGGCACTACAGCCAGCAGAAGACGCTACTGGTGTCCCTGATGTTTGGTCATTTTCAATGCCAATAACTAAGCTACAATGGTTCTCCCACACCTGGAAGCTGATGAGTAATGAGCACTATTAATGCTTATTTCAAATGCAAAAAAACCTTGAGATAATGTACTAAATTGTTCAGAAGGTTGTTTTCTTAGTAGAATGCTACAGGATTTTCTTTAGCCATCCGGAGTTCCTGCCTTCGTCCCAGTGCCGGTAAAGACCAAGGTGGAAGAATTTCCAGTGTTGCTGAAAACCGGACAAGACTTTGGCTGAGAAACAGACGAGACTTCGGATCAAGCTAGCTGCCTGCAGAACTTACCTGGACTGTGATTTAAGCTAGCTGCCTGCAGAACTTACCTGGACTGTGATTTACCTGGACTGTGAGTTAATCTATTGAGACACTGCTTTACCTGGACTGAGACAACAAACTGTAATCTACAACAAATTGTAACTCGGTATCTTTGCTAACGGTGTCATTGCTGGTATAATTTTTCCAAGGGCTTCTTGCATGGAGCCATCAATTGGCTTGGTATTGTGGCATTTTGTATCCTCCCTTTCTGTTTGTAGCAGGTTATTTATGGTGTTTCTGTAAAACCCACTATGCTCCTTATTTAAATTAAACAAAAGGGGGAAATGTTAGAGTCTGTAAACAAGTCAAAATAACACCTGGCATTTTGCCAGGGGAATGTTAAAGTTCGTAAACAAGTCTGGATGGTGCCTGGCAAAATGTCAGAGGGAGTGGTTTGAGAAGTAACAAAACCGAGCCATTAGGTGTAGAGATTCCTGATTGGTTGACTGATGTATCTAGTTTATGCTAATTAGATAAGCTGTGTGGAATGTATAAATACTGCTCCTGTCCTGCAATAAACGGCTCCTACTCCTGCTGTATCAATGTACACAAGTTATTCGTCACCCCCCCCAGTTATTTTGCTGCAGCCGGGCTGTGGCACAGAACCAGCCTAGGTGCCCTTCCACAGATGAATAAATCTGTGGAAAATGTGGTGTATATACACAATGAAGTTTTACTCAACCATAAATAAGAATGAAGTTCTATCATTTGCTGGTAAATAGATAAGACTGGAGAACACTAGGCTGAGTGAAATAAGACAGACTCAGAAAATCAAGAGTCAATTTTTTTCTCCTACATGCAGAAGCTAGAGAGAAATAAGGAACATTTTTAAAGGTGATCTCATGGAAATAGGAGAACAGTAGAGTAGAGGAAGGGGATCAAAGGAGAGGAAAGAGGGATGAAAAGGGAAAGAACTGCAGAATGAAATTAACTAAAGATGTTATATGCATGTATGAATATGTCACAGTGAATTTAGGTATACCTGTAATGCAGCAATTAAAAAATAAATTAATAGATACAGAGAGCAGTGACGGAGATTCTGGGAGATTTGCATAGATCTAGGTAGGCTGGATCTAAAAGGTATGAAAGTTGTCAAAATGGAGTTGCTTTTTTCAAGCTCTAGCAAAAATAATAAATAAATCTGGAAGATTTAAAAAATTAATTAATTAATTAATAGAGCAGAGAAAGGAAATAAGGGGCAGGGAGGAAGTAAGGAAAGGGAGTAATACTAGGAATTGAAATGGAGCAAATTATGTTATATGCATTATGAACATGTCAAAATAAACCCCACAAATTATGTAAAATTATAATGCACTAATAAAAGCATAAATTAAAAATTCCTCTGTAGTCTGCATGGCAAATGTGAAATCAATTTAATATTTTAAATGATGTACTATTCAACAAGATATATACTTTGGAGTTATTCTTATTTCGCTAAGCATCCCTCCCATGCCAAGTAAATTTACTTCAAAATTAGGCAACTATCAAAAGATCTAAGAAGGGTCCTAAGTAACTAAGACTTGATATGGGTTTTATAAGTTTTTTCCATGGTTCATCAGGACAGAATTGTTTTTCATCCTACAAAAACCTAAGCTCCCCAAAGGCAGCCTTTTTTGGCGGATTCTTTCATTCTCTTAGATAATTCCTAATAAGTTCTCTACACACAGGTGACTGAATAAAGGCATGACAAGTGTTTGTATTTTAAGTCCATATATTTCAAACAGAAGCACAAGCACATGAACTCGGACAAAGCCTACTGCAGACTTGTAAGAAGGAATACTTGAGAAACACATTTCTTAAAAGGCACTTGAGAGTACCTCTTTCTGAAAGGTCACAGGAAAAAAAAAAAAACCTGAAGGAGTTGCATATCAGAAATGGCATCCATCAATCTCTTTTGCCAAGCAACAGTGGAAAGAGGCCTTTGAAAGAAGCGGCCCTCAAGAATGGAGTCATGGTTTAATGTGTTTTGTTCGGAGCACCTTCGTTTTGGGAGTCAGCACCTGCAGCAAACTGAGAGACCCTGCTGTGGGAGCAGACTGGGTAATGATACTGATGACATTTATGGTCCAACATTTCAAGAATTAATTTACAATATAAGTGGTTCTTAGTAGAGTGAATACATCATTGCAGTGAAAGATTGACTCCTAATTTATCAGCTATAAACTACACAGGCCAGCTTAATCCTTTGGAAGGCAAGCATTACAGGCATTACTCACAGCCATTTGGAATTCAATAACTCACTGGGAAAATATTTGAAGTATGAGAGTATATGCCACTATCATAAAACAAGAGCAAAAACCTACAGAGAGATTTATAAATGAAATCTAACAGGTCCATTGGAAGGGTAGTGAGTGAGAAGCAGAGGTACTGGTGTTTCAATTCTCATTACATCTTCTTGGCTCTGAAATAAACTTGAGATACATTCCTTGGTTGAAATTAATATTTTTCAGCGTCCTTAAATGAACATGATATTTCTCAAAGATTGCCTGAACATAAATAACATTTGGGAAGGAAGGGGTTTGTCTGAATGATCACTGAGGCACTGGGAAAGAGATACACTTCACTTAGTTTTCACAGACTTTTGTTAGAGTGCTTCAAGAGCTTAAAGGGTTTTTAGCAATCCTGGTAAGTATCCGAAACCACCCTCAAATGCATCTTCCTTCTCTCTCAATCCATCCTTCATTCTTGAGGTCAACTGTAATGAGATTCCATGTATCCATGTTAAACAAACATTTGGGCTTCTCTAAAAAAAAAAAAAAAAAGAAATTACCAATTGGAAAATGTTGATATCAGAAATGTCAATAGAAGTGTCTGTTTAGTTCCATTGTCAATTTATTGATTGGGTTGTCTTGTTTTGTTTAGGTTTTGGTGTTAAGGTTTTTGAGTTTTTTCTATATCCTGGATATTAATACCCTATAGTTCAATCAATAAATGGGCAAAGGAACCAAACAGACACTTCTCAAAAGAAGAAATACTAACAGCAACAAATATATGAAAAAATGTTCAACATCTCTAGCAATTAGAGAAATACAAATTAAAACTATACAGAGATTTTATTTCACTCCAGTCAGAATGGCAATTATCATGAATACAAATAACAATAAATGTTGTCAAAGATGTAGGGTAAAGGGTATACAGTCACACATTGTTAGTGAGACTACAAATTGGTGTAACCACTCTGGAAAGCAGTATGGAGTTTCCTAAAAAAAAAAAAAAAAAGAAAGAAAGAAAAAGAAATGAGGAATGGAACCACCATTTGTCCCAGTTATCCCACTTCTTGGTATATATCCAAAGTATTTAAAATCAACATACTACAGTGATGCAGCCACCTCAGTGTTTATAGGAACACAATTCACAATAGCTTAGCTATGGACCCATGGACCCAACACACACACACACACACACACACAATGGAGTATTATTCAGCCAATAAGAATGACTATAACATTTGTCAATTTGTCAGTAAATGGGTGGACCTAGAAACTATCATGTTAAGTACAATAAACCAATCCTCCCAAACCAAAAGTTGAAGGTTTTCTCAGATATGTGGAAGCTAACTCCCAGTAAGTTGGGGAGGAGAATAGAAGTTCAGTGGAGTAGATAAAGGAGAATGAAGGGAAGGGGGGGGGGGG
>NW_025999853.1:28271420-28274844 GCF_001458135.2 Marmota marmota marmota
AGATGGGAAAAGGAAAGACAGTAGAATGAATCTGACATAACTTTCCTATGTACATCTATAAATATACCACAGTGAATCTCACTGTGTCGAGTACCTCCACAAGAAATTAATTTAAAAATAACTATGAATAAATGTCAGAGAGATTAATTGAGGGACGGAAGTAGGGAATGGGAAGAGAGAAAGGGAAAGAAAGGTACTGGGGACTGAATTAGAACAAGATATTTTCCATGTTTAATAATTAGAACAAAATGGAGTCTACTCTTATGTATAAGTTAAAAGAACCAATAAAAAATGTTGATATAAGTTTCTATACACTATTTTGTTTGCATTATTTAATGTGTCCTTGGAATATATTAAAAATTCTGGGACAATTATATTTGTAGTTCCCTCATCCATACATGCCATCATTCTTTGTATGTGAATAACTAGAAATTTGTACAAGTACTATGCAACAGAATTTGCAACATTCTATAGAATGTCATTACTTTTGACTGAACATTATTAGGAACTAATACATAAAGTAATTGAAAAAATAACACCTATGAAAATAGAAGTCTTTCACATAACTTAGCAGCAAATAATATGGCTCAATGAGTAAAGCTGGCATGGACATACCAGAGATACTCAACCTTTGTAATGTTTCCAAATGTGACAGTAAATAGAACCCAAGAAACACAATAGTCACGATTTAAAGAAGTAGCTTCCAAAGAGGAGTAGCTTAGCAATTAGAATTCAATGTATTTGAGCTTCAGTAAACTGTAAATTTGGACACAGTACTCTTCTTCTTCTTCTTCTTCTTCTTCTTTTTGTTGTTGTTGTTATTCATTAATTTTTAAAAGGAAGACACCTTACCACACTCTTAATAGAGTAAAGATGATCTTCTCACTTGTACTGGAATCATGATATGAATGTAAATAGACTGAAAATCTCTATGAAATACAGTTATAGACCACTTATACCAATCACTGTTACATGATTTTAAAATATAGCTAAGACATTTTTCTGTAAAGATTATTAGAAAATAATATAATGCTGCTTTTTTATATTAGATATTGTTTATCTATTAATATTCCAGAAGTATTTGTCATTGTGAAAACATTTTAAAATTATAGTATTAACAATTATTAATTCAAAGAGTGAAGGCCAAATTTCAGGAAGAAGATAGGGTTAAAAGAATCTAGATGGAGGCTGGGGATATTGCTCAGTTGGTAGAGTGCTTGCCTTGCATGCACAAGGCCCTGGGTTCAATCCCCAGCACCAAAAAAAAAAAAAAAAAATCTAGACTTTGGTGTCAAAACAGATTTTACTACAACTTTTTTTTTAAAGAGAGAGAGAGAGAGAGAGAAAGAGAGAGAGAGAATTTTAATATTTATTTTTTAGTTTTCGGTGGACACAACATCTTTGTTTGTATGTGGTATTGAGGATCGAACCCAGGACGCACGCATGCCAGGCGAGCGCGCTACCGCTTGAGCCACATCCTTAGCCCTGATTTTACTACAACTCTTAAAGTAACCAAAATAAAAGAAATGATTTTAGATAACTTAAGTAACCTTAATGATAGAACATTCTATAACTGCCTACATGAATATTGACTTTTGGTCAGAAATCAAGTGTTTGTCAGACAGCTTGAAACAATTCATTTTGTAATTTTTATTAAATATTTATTACTAGGCAGAAACAAAAAAGGAGAAATTAATATGCTTATGCTTTCTTTAGTTCTTCCTAAACATGACTTCTAGATATAGGATTTTACCTCTCTTCATTGTTCAAACATCTTAATTTAAACTAAACTATCTCAAGTACCAACAACCTGTCAGATTTCTAGATTACAAATGATTTAGTATAATTGAGAAATATTTTTCTGATCCCTCCCCTTCAGCATTTTGCATGAATTCCACTGGCTATGAATATGTAAAAATAATTGTCTCCATGTATGTTCTAGGTAAGAGGAACTGACCTCAGAGCCTGATACACATTATGTATAACTAATTTTAAAACTGCTGTAGGAGGTGATAGTCCAGAGCACTGTTATGCCTGAGATGAGGATAAAAAGCAGAGAGAGAAGTAGCTTGGTTAGTTTGCAAGCCAGAAACTCATCACTTGGCCTAGGTAGTTCTTACTTCAAAGGTTATTCCCTCATCTATGTGACATTATTGCTATATATATTTCTTGTATTGGATCAGAAGATCACAAAAGCCCCCAGTGTGATATTTAAAAACTCTGAGGTTGTAAAATCACATCTTGAGTTTGAGTGGAAATGCTAACATGAATCTTGGGATCATCAAGGATCCTGGAAACTTGATAGCATGTAACCTTTCTGTCCTGGCCAGAAGTCTAATTTGAACAGTTTAATTTTGATGCTCTATTTTTGATTAGTTAAGCTGTCCATCCTGTTTGGCATTGTTGTGTGGTGTTGCTATGCTTTCTTTAACCAGCTGTCACATTCCAGCCCAGAGGTGGGTGAAATGATTCTTGTTTATATGTAATTCTAAATGAGCTTTTAGAGACGTGTTGAGTTGGCAATATGTCAATGTAGAAGACATTTCCTTTTCCAGCATAGCAAGCCAGAAAGACTTTCAAAATTCTTCACGTAACTTTATTTTAAAAACTTCTTTCCAACATCCAAATATTGATAGACTACTTTTATGTGATTATTTCCAACTTTATCCTTAAGTCTGTAATTGTAAATAGACGTCTCTGTAGTGGATACCCACTTCTTCAAGTTGGATTGATTCTAAATTTATGTAAGACTATTTATATCATACATCCTAGTTTTTTTTGTTTTTTTTTTTGAAAGAGGTTTTAACATTTGTGGCAAATGGATTTTTTGATCTACAATTAGATATAGGAAGAAATTTGAATTCTTGTAGTAGAGATTCTCCTCATGTCTACAAATTGATATGAGCCTATATGAATGTGTTCAATGAGCATTTATTTATATCCTCTCTGCCTGATGGAAGACTAGACAATAGAGATTCAGCAAAGAGCTTTGGAAATGCATAGCTTAGTAGAATCAGATAAACAGACCATACTTTTAATATTCTTTAACTACAAATTCACAATCTCCCCACCCACAAATGAATTAACTGCCAAATATCTGCAGAGTTTTGGTTTAGTTAATCTCCTTTGTAAATAGTTCATATTCTTTTGTAAATAGTTCATATTCCCAGTTTCTGCTATCCTTATTCAGAGAATATAAAACCAAATCAGTGATTCAAAAAGTAACATAAGAGGAAGATGGCGGCGAGGGGAGTGCATTACCCCCGTGTGCTGCTTCACTGTGTGGGAGTATGACAAGTCAGGACGGCTAAAGGATATCTTGTTAGGAATTTCCAGCAATAGTGGGGTGCTCCGGAACCTGGAGGAAGGATTTCCATCGCACGAGGATCGGCTACGGGGACTCAAACGCGAGAGGTTTGTCGCA
>NW_025999853.1:28280186-28305378 GCF_001458135.2 Marmota marmota marmota
AAAAAAAAAAAAAAAAAAAAGTAACATAAGAGATCAATAATTTTTTCAATAAAGTACAACACAATCTTTTTATTGTCATGCTCAAAAAATACCTAATAAACCACTTAGTTTCCTTGGACATTCACTTCTCAGCAAGTCAGGTTAGCATTTGGACATAGAATTGGTTTAATGAAAAAAGGAATGATCTTCGATGTTAAATTAATGTTCCCATTTCCAAGTGATATTAAATTGGAGAAATTTTTTTCAAAGAAATAGAATATTTACATATCACCATTACTTAATTGTAATACTATGTTTTTATAAAATGAGAATTCTTATATAAATAGTAGTTTAGAAAGATAAAATTTACTTTGAGTGAACTGAATATGGAATTACAGTGCTTCAATTTTATATCACATTTTAACTGAGCATACAAAGTGCTAACAGAAGGAAAGTGTTAACATTTAATTGTCTGTGAAACATTTTCAAGGAGTTAGCTTTGATGTGAAAAAAATATAATTGTTGGTTAGAGAACTATAAAGCTGTAAGCTGGAGACATGAACCTAACAAAAATCCTTTGAATAAAAAATAGGGAAATCACAATAACTAGTCCTAAAAATGCCTATCTGACAAAGGAATCTTTTTTTCCTGACCTTTCTATTTTCAAATACAGAAAGGTCATAAAGAATATTCACCTGTTATGCCACCACTCATGTTTTACTGATTTATTAGCACTGGAGACCTGGTTAGCCATTCCCTAGATAAGAAGGAGGGAATGGTAGACGGTCCATGCTCAAGCTGAATCAACTCAATTCTGTTGTCTGGATGAAAAGTAAAAAGGCAGTATCTCAGTCAAAAGTCTCTAAATTATGGATGGTAATATATCCTGTAACCCTATATCTGGATGACTGGATTTTGCTCTTTACATCCAGATGTCTGGCATCACGCAGACACAACCTCTGTGGTTCAATCAGTCAGCAACTTTCACTGAAAAGCCCCCTTGTGCTGAACAACTCAGGGAGGGTGCATGGGCTCACCCTCGTGCATGGGCTACTACAAAATCCTCTTAATTATTCTTCCTATTCCACATTATCAGAATAATAAAATACCATTTTTGAAAACTTCATTACTTTCTTAAAATACTTTTGCCTCAGATTTCCACTCAACTCTGGATTGCTACAAAGGACTGTAATAGGAGAATTTACAAGAAACCCCAATGTAAATTGATCGTGTCACATAACACTTTGTTATGAAGGTCTGTAAGTCCTTCCTTGGCAATAACCTGCAGTTGGTAGCACCCTATTTCTTGAGTGGCTTTTATGTTTAATTATATATAATGTATATCAAAACAGTTCCAGATACATAGTAGTACTCTGTGAATTTAGGTAACTCATCTACTATTATTGATAATACCTGTGAAACTCAGTTTCTAATGCAAGAAGTGTTTAATAAATGTGTTTTCAAAATGGTTTTTCTTAACTTTAGTACCATATTTCTTTGCTGTAAAGTCCCATTGACTATAAGATGTCCAACTTGATGGAATTTTTTGAATGGAAAAAAAAGGCCCTTAAATATAGACAAACATTAAATGTAGGTACACACTGTAAATCTCAGATGAATTTTATAAACATTTCAGTATGGAAAATGATGCTTACCAAAAAAACACACAATTGTTTCTAGAGCCACAGCTGCTGTTATTATTACAATTCCCTTCTGCCTTTTGTTCCAAGAAAACTGAATTAATTGCCTTAAGAAAAGTATAAAATCAAAAATGACCCTAAAATTAGGGGCATATAATGCTACAAAAAGAAATAAGGAGGTAGAAGATGAGTTCAGTTCCATCTATGTTGAGATTACCATCAAAGGGGAAATGTTAACTGGCCAGGGAAAAGATGAACCGGCCACTGAAGGAAAACCTGCAAATTAGCATTTGAAAAATATTTAATGTGAATCTCTTAATTGCAGATCTGCTCAAGCCAGCTCAAATGTAAGAGTCATGAGGATTTGTTAAATAAATCACTTGGTCCCATGGATACTAAATCTGTAGGATGCTTCTGAAATCAAGGTGATTTCAAAGATTTCTGCCTCAGGAGTTTGTGGGTCTTCATCTAAGTTTCAACCATTACATTTCCTTTTATATGAATTATTACTTGATGAGTGTTCATTATGTATTAAGCACTAGGTCAAGCATTTTTTATTTATCTTATCTCATGTCATTCTTACAACACTATGATTTACATTATGTTATCCACATCTATAAGGATGAAAACAGCTTTTGAAGTCATTTCCCTAATGCTCATCTTACTCTCTGTTGGTTTCTTCTATTCTCTTCTAATGTCAACCCTTCTATGACCCCATCTACCTAATGACCTTTCAATTTAGTTTTCATTATTAAATAGTGATATTTTTCTGTCTCTAAGCCTAAATTCCTGTGGGGAAGGAAGAATCTGTTCATTTCTTTTTTTTTTTTAATTTTTTTATTAGTTGCTCAAAACATTACAATGATCTTGACGTATCATACATTTGATTCAAATGGGGTACGTAATCTTATTTTTCCACGTGTACAGATTGCAGTATCACATTGGTTATACAGCCACGTTTATACATAGGGCCATACTAGTGTCTACTGTATTCTGCTACCCTTCCTATCCCCCCTTCCTCTCCCCTCCCCTCCCATCACCTCTTTCTACCCAATCTACTGTGACATGTTTCTCTCTATTTTTTCTTCCCCCTCACACCATCTTATGTGTACTTTTGCATAACAATGAGGGTCTCCTGATCTTCCATGCAATTCCCCTTCTCTCTCCCATTCTCACGCACCGCTCGTCCCTATTTAATGGTAATCTTCTTCTCATGCTCTTCCTCCCTGCTCTGTTTTGAGTCCCCCCCCTTATATCAAAGAAGACATTCTGCATTTGTTTTTTAGGGATTGGCTAGCTTCACTTAGCATAATCTGCTCTAATGCCATCCATTTCCCTGCCAATGCCATGATTTTGTTATTTTTTAGTGCTGAGTAATATTCAATTGTGTATAAATGCCACATTTTTTTAACCATTCATCTATTGAAGGGCATCTGGGTTGGTTCCACAGTCTAGCTATTGTGAATTGTGCTGCTATGAACATTGATGTAGCTGTGTCCCTGTTGTATGCTCTTTTTAGGTCTTTTGGGTATAGTCCGAGAAGGGGAATAGCTGGGTCAAATGGTGGTTCCATTCCCAGCTTTCCGAGGAATCTCCATACTGCTTTCCAAATTGGCTGAACCAATTTGCAGTCCCACCAGCAATGCACAAGTGTACCCTTTTCCCCACATCCTCACCAGCACTTGTTATTGTTTGACTTCATAATGGCTGCCATTCTTACTGGAATCTGTTTATTTCAATGCATATATCTGAATCAAACTATAACCAACATACATACATGTTTATCAGTATATGGGTTAGCTGCTTTCAGGTCAGGTAACTATCTCTAACTGATTTACCTATACTAGAAAAACTGGATAGGCCAACTAAAGCTACCTATGGGACAGCTTTCCTTCAAAGATGGTATGGATGAGACAATGGCAGAAATATCTCTGTTGTAAGAAATAGGTAGAAGGTGACACTATGGAGATTAAAGAAGTCCAGAGTAGACCAAAAGGAGAAATGTTCACATGACATAGACCTATAATGTATAAAGATTGGCTAGAATAAGAGAAGTCAATGGAAGGGACCAAATAAAACAGAAAATTAGAAGAACCAATAGGAAAATAGAAAATGGCATTGTAACGATTTGGATCTAGAAGCTTACCAAAAAAGCTCACATTTGCTGCAGCCAAGCTTGGACGTATGGCTTTAAGGCAGAGATTAATGCTGTACCCTCATTAGTAGACTAATCCTTGTGATGTGTTAATAATTTGAATGGACTTCTTGGTGGTAGCTACAGGCAGGTGAGGCATGGATGGAGGTCACTTGGGGTGAGCCTTTTCAGGGCTATATTTTGTCCCTAGCTCCTTTCTCCCCTCCCCTCCCCTCCCCTCTCCTCTTCTCTCCTCTTCTTTTTCCCTCCTGCCACCCCTCTGTCTCTGTCTCTGTCTTTCTCTCTCTTCCTTCCTAGCTGCCATAGGCTGATCAGCTTCCTCTACCATGCCTTTCCACCATGATGTTTTGTCTTACCTCTGGCCCAGAGCTATAGAGTCAGCTGAACATGGACTGAACCTCTGAAACCATGAGCCCAAAATAAAATTTTCCTCCTATAAGTTGTTTTGACAGGTATTTTGGTTAGAATGACAAAACAAAACAAACAAACAAAACAACAACAAAAAACCAATCCTGAATAACTCAGGTATCAAGGAATCTATGAGAGGGCTGGGGGTATAGCTCAGTTGGTAGAGTGCTTGCCTTGCATGCACAAGGCCCTGGGTTCAATCCCCAGCACCACACAAAAAAAAATTATGATAAAGAAGTTTGAAAAATAAGAATACATTCTATAATGGCAAATGCTTCAACAATATCAATTAATTCACTGTATAAACATGCACACAATTTGCCATACTACATTGTTTGTGTATGTACACACACATACATATATGTAAACAGATAGATAAGAATATATTAATACAAAAGTCAGTTTCTCCTTAAAATTCAAGATGCTTCTGTGACCTCATATGTGACTTGGGGTGGGGAGTAGTGTATCACATACATTCACCAGTAGATATCACTTGTAATCCAATTCAATTCTGACCCTACCTACCAGGAGATATTATCGGATCTTGCAGATTGGGGACTCAGTTCTAGAAGACTTGTGTTATTCATCCTGTCACTAAAATCTCCAGTTTGTTTAACCTGTACTTCTGACCCACCAGTTATAATCAGTCTCCCCACAACCCCTTCGCTGAGTTCTATTAATTTTCTAGAGCAGCTCACAGAATTCAGAGAAGCACTTGACATAAATTTACCAGTTTATTTTAAAGTATGTTACAAAGAACACAACTAACAAGATGCATAGGGTAAGGTGTGAGGTGAGGGGTGTGAAACTTCCCCAGTGTCTCTAGGAATATCATCCTTCAGGAACTTCCATATGTTCAGCTATCTGGAAGAAGTCTGTTGGGGTTTTGTGGCAGCTTCATTACATAAACATGATTGATTAAATCATTGTCCATCAGTGATCATCTCAACCTTCAGCCCCTCTTCCCTCCTGTGAGGCTGTGTCAAGGGGCTGAATGCCCCAACCCTCTAATTGTGACCTGAGCTACCCAGGGGTCAACTCATTACCACACAAAGAGATAGTTAGCACTTTGTAGATACAAAGTTGTTTGCCAAGAAACTGGATGAATATCAAATATATATTTTATAATATCACAATATATTTCCTCCCATAGCCCAGAGGACACAGGATTTATCATGAACACATTCTTGTTGCTGTCATAATGGAGGCAAAAAAATGTTAATTAATTACAAAAACGGATGAACAATTTTAATTGTGGCATATTGAGACCATAGAGAAAGAAGATTTGATACTGTGAGAATGTTCATGACAAACTTGCCTTAGAACTGATAGCCTAAGCTGAGCACAAGGCACATACTTCTAGTCCTAGCTACTCTAGCTGAGGTAGGACATTTGCTGGAGCCCAGGGCTGCCAGGCCATAGTGTATTCACACTAAGCTTGGTATCAATAGAGTGGCCTCCAGTAGAAGAGAAACATCAGATTGTCTGCATCAGAAATGGAGCAGGTGAAAACTTATGACTGAGCTGAGATCTAAAAGAATGAGAATTAACAAGGTGAAGTAGAAGAGAGAACATTGTAGGCAGAAAAGAATGTGTAAAGCCCCTTTGGGCTTGATAAAAGGCCCTTCTGAGCAGATGTGGAGACAGAGCAGGGGCTTGACTAGAAAGGAGTAATACTAGAAGAGGTAGATAGGAGTCTGCCATGCTAAAATCGTGTGGGTCATGTCAACAGAGCTTCTTCTGTTTTTACTGTACATGCAATAAGCTTAGAGGGGAAATGGAATAGATGACATGATCAGATGAATATTCTGAGACACTTGCTCTGGGTGCAATATGTAGAAGATACCAGAGTGGTTATGTTAATCAACTTTCTGTTGCTGTGATATTTTCTCAGGTATTTACCTGAGAAAATCAACTTATGGGGGAAAGACATATTTTGGTTCACGCTTTCTGAGATTTCCATCCGTGGTCAGCTGGATTCATTACTATGGGTTTCTGGCAAGGCAGAACATCATAGCAGGGAATATCTGAAGGAGCAAAGCTGCTTACTTCATGGTAGTGGGGTAGCAAAAAGAGAGAGAAGAGCCAGGGGGCAAACTACAGTTTTCAAGGGCACATCTCTGATAACCTACTTCCTCCTAGGCCCAACCCCTAAAGTTATTAATTCATGAATTAATCCATGTCGAGGTCAGAGCCCATGATCCAATTATCTGCCAAAGACCCCATCTCTGAACCCTGCTGAACTGGAGACCAAGCCTTTAAAAATGTGAACTTTTGGGGAACATTTTAGATCCAAACCATAACAGTAGTATTATGCAAGTTTATTTCTGCTTCAATTAACAAAGTTCCTACCCACTCGTACTAATTTAAGAAAAAGATCATTTGTTGGCTCCAAAATTGTAAGCTGTGGCCAAGAGAAGATATTCATACATTTTAGGATCCAGTTGCTCTATGTTATTTTCAGCTATATATCTCTGTGCATCACAGCTCTGCTTTGTACTGTGTTCACTTTATTTTTAGGCAGGTCTCCTTTCTAAGGGTAAGATGACAGCTGGCAGCCTAGAGGCAAAAATCTCATATATTATCATTGCAATAGAAAGAGAGCCTCCTTTTCCCAGTAGCTCCAGCAAAATTTCCAGAACTGGCACTTACAGAGCAACTTGGTTCCCATGTCAATCCATGAAACAATCATTATGGCCACAGGAAAAAAAAAAATGTACTCATGAACTGAACAACTGCTCACTTTTGGAGCCAAGTTGTTCTATTGATTCTACCTGAACAGCATGACCCGAGAAAAGGAAATGGACAGCCCACCCCCCAAAACATGAGTGCTATAGTAGAAGTAGGAGATTGACAGGAATTATAGAGGGACAGATTAAGAAGATCTTATGATAGTCCCAGAGAAAAATAACCATAATTTGGATTAAAGGTAGAGATCTGGGAAGTATTTAGGAGAGTAAATCAATAGGATTTTATAATGAATCGGTTAAGAGGATGGAGAGAGAGAGTTATGAGATAACAGAATAAGGCCTAAAATTCATGTTTACATAGCTGCTAATATCATTCACTGGCAGTGTTAACATTGGAAGGAGATCAATTTTGGAGGTAGCAAGAGAGGGGAATATGATGAACTTAATTTGGAATATGTTGAGATGCCATTGAGACTTCTGAGAGATTTTGGAACATTTGGGTGTATAGGACTTAAGATTGGGGGAGACATCTGGCATAGATGTATAAACTTTCCCAGGACTGAAACAGTCCATTGATTTGAAAGTTATTGATGACTATGGACAGTGATGGACAGAAGAAGAAATCAGTGGAGTGGGTAAATGATAAGGATGTGGAGACAGTTATTATGGTAGATTAAACACGGAATCAAATTCATTACTGTTTCCTCCACTCAAGGAGGAGTTAACTTTGCTTCCTGTTGATTTTGTGCTCCCTTTAGTAACTTTCTTGACCAAAAGAATACAGCAGAAGTAATGTTCTGGGCCTTCCAATACTAAGTCATAAGGAATTTCTAATACGAATTCATAAGAAGCCTTGCAACTCTTGCCTGAGTCTCCTGAAACATGTACTGTGAAGAAACTCAAATAGCTAACTGTGTTTTCTTGGGCAAATGATAAAACTCCTTAAGCCTCCATTTCCTTATATGCATAATGATTAGCACTCAATAATTGCTAGTTGCTGCTTTATCACTATTCCCAAGTGATAGAGAAGTGAATTAAATGATATAGAAATAGGATTTCTTATTTTCCCCTTAACAAAGAATTACTTATTTAAGATTATAAGACTAATAATTTTAGTGATGACTATTTATAATCTTATCATAAGCTAAATCACAAATCAACAAAAGTATCATAATAAGAATTCTTAAAGAAAATAAATTTGATGGCCTGTGCTTTTGGGACAATATGGAGACATTCAGTGGTGATATTTTCAGAGATACTTTGCCATTTGAGCAGAGCTTTTCTGAAGTTACAAATAGCTGCACTCTGATATCCAGAAATACCACCTCCACAAGTCAAAGAATTATATTACCACTTTAACCTAGTAACTGTCATAAGAGAAAATTTCAGGAAATACCGCTCTCAGATTAATCTGAGAATTGTTAAGAATACCATATAAATAGCAATTTACAGTTATTATATAGCCATTAATTTTATCTGTATTGCATCTTTCAAATGAGAGGAAAATGAGACAATCAAGACATCCTGAGTTGTACAGCATCTTGCTTTCAAATACCATTTACCAGTTTCCATGATCTCATTGGATTCAGTTTTCATATGTAACTTAGTGAACTTGCATTTCCCAGGCATGAGGAAAAGAGATGCTCTTTGGACTCATTTCTTGAGAACCTCTTCCCTATCAGATTTGCAGATGAAGATAGGGACATTGCCCTAGTTGCTTCTAAAATTTGATGGTTGCTTGTTGTTATGGTTTAGATATGTGGTGTCCCTCAAAATCTCATGCATGAGACAATGCAAGAAAATGTAGAGGTGAAATGATTGGGTTACAAGGGCCTTAACCTAATCAGTGCATTAACCCCCTGTTAGGGATTAACTGAGCAGTGGTAATGATGGGCAGGTAGGGTGTGTCTGAAGGAGGTGGATTCCTGGAGGCACGACTTTGAGGTACATAGTTTGTCCTGTTGACCAGACTGTTCTCCTTCTCCCTCCCTCTCTTTCTCTCTCTCCCCCCACTCTCTCCCTGCTTCTTGGTTCCATATTCTGAGCATTTTCCCTCTATCACACTCTTGCACCATTATGTTGTGCCTTACCTCAGGCTCAGAGCAAAGGAGTCAGCCAACTATGGACTCAGACCTCTGAAACTATGAGCCCCCAAACTTTTCTTCCTCTAATTGTTCTTGTCAGGTCCTTTGGTCACAGCAGCAAAAAGGCTCTCACCAGATGAGGTGAAGGGCTCTGATACAAACTCAGAGGTAGCTCAGTTGTTCACTCCTGGAGATGTATAGATGGCAGAAACCTCTCCTCACTCAAAACATTTTGTTTGTTCCACTCCTTTTCCCCTGCTACTTTCTTGAAGTAAGAAAGACTTCTCTGGATCTGAACCCATGGAAAACCAATTTACAAAGGCTTTTTATCCAAAAATAAGCATATATAGCTGCAAGTGATGTGTTGTACTGGGCCATTTACTGAGTAGACACTAGTATTCAATGCTGGTACATTGGAAATAGGAGTAATTGTCCAACCTGGCACAAATCCTATTGTCTTTAAGCAAACGATACTGACAGTTTGCATTAAATCCAGATCCCTGGAAAAGCTCTAAAAACTCAATCATTATTATATTTACTAAGAATATCGAATACACTTGCAAAGTTATAGAAGTAAATGGGATTTGGTAAAGAAAAATTAGTTCCCTTGAATTAATAGTTTTCTGTCATTTATCTGCTTAGTTTTTATGAAATAGAACAAAATGTGAATTGAATTTTTAAAAAATATTTGAAAAGGTTTTTCTTTCTCATTCTAAAAACAAATCCTCAACCTCTCTACAGAAATATCAAAAGGAAAAAAAACGTGCCTAGCATACTGTCTAATATAAGTGAATAACTCAAATTTGTGTTGAAACCTTATATAAATCTCTATCATGACCTCTTGAATTCTCTTCACCTAAAATCCTTATACCCCCAAGTCAGTGATACTCCCAAAGCACTTACTTGTGTGCCAAAAGTCAGTATTCCATATCAGGCCATGATACTAACATCGTATCATGTTGATTTTACAATGACCTCAATATTTTTTTTTAGTAATCAGTCCTTCTCCTTCCTGTATCAAATGATTTAGATTCCTTTAAGCCTGGTGACTGGACAAACACAGAAAACCCATCAGAAAGAAAGGGAATGTTTCTGAGAACATTATCATTGCCAAACTCTAACAGAGACTGTCTGCTTTGGCTAGTATAAGTAACCACAAACCCTTAGCAATTTTAAATTAAGGCACAAATTAGAGGGTGAAATAAGTATTTATATTTGTTCTTTGTTAACAGCTGTTTTTAATGTTTCAGGGCTGTTTCTTTCTTATTTCTCTCTAGTGCAAACTTGGGAGAATTATCCCAAGGTTGTTTCAACCTAATTTTCCACTTAATCATTTCATTTTTCATCTCAATTCTTTCTGGAAGAGCTTTAAGGTGATGACATATGTCCATTTCTCTCCCTCCTTTCTCTCTCTCTCTCTCTCTCTCTCTCTCTCTCACACACACACACACACACACACACACACAATTATTAAACTCAAAAAAGAAGATAACCACAGCCTGAAGTCTGCTTCTCTTAGGGATCCTTTGAATTAGTTTTCTTATGCTGGCACTCTAACAACACAGAAAGTCAGTCCAATTCCTTTAAACAATTTTAATGACAATATTAACATATTAATATATCAAGATGGTTTCGGGCAGGAAGGAAAAGTAAATAAGACTTAACTCATGATTTCTAAGTTATTGTAGATATTAAAATCATGTAATATTGTGCGGTCTTTTAGCTTAAACATGTTGTACTGAAGAACTTTTACTTTCCCTTCACACACACACAAAACTTGACATTATATATAAAATAATAAGATAAAGGAAAAGGTTTCCTTTAACAGGCTCCCTTGAAATATGTTTAAAATAGAAATATGATATTTTCACTTGTGACATCAAGAGTTCCTAAAGTAGTCCATGGGATGGTAAATATTCAGATTTACCTATAAAACAACTGTTTATGTTCAGCCCACCTTTAAAGATTTCACGTTAATGACTGATGACATGATTAGGGTTGTTCTTTTAAAAAGTTAAGAACCAAAATATTTCTTTTTTTTTAATTTTAATATTTATTTTTAAGTTATCGGCGGACACAACATCTTTGTTTTGTATGTGGTGCTGAGGATCGAACCCCGGGCCGCACGCATGCCAGCCGAGCGCGCTACCGCTTGAGCCACATCCCCAGCCCCCCAAAATATTTCTTTTAGTAAACAATTTTATTTATGGTGGAATTTCCAAAATTTCTTATATCTTGAAATTATCCACAAAGTACTATTTAGTGCTTACATTGAAAAGATGCATTTCTTATCAGAAATTTCTTATTGATATAAGAAAAGATCAAAGTATATACCATAAGGCAGTATTGCTCTATTTTTATTTAATACAATATAACAAAAGATTAACGAGAAAAGCAAAAGTTAAATATATTTCAAATTCCCTGTAACTGATTCCAGATATTAAAATGCTTTGAAGAAAAAAATAAAGATCTAAACAACAAAGATATTATTTTGATGAGCAATATTTATATAAAAAATATAAGTTAAGCATTGCAACAAGCTACCCTCAATGAATTACCTCCACCAGAAATAATATTATTGGAACTAATAACTAAAGAAAAGAAGATGAAGTTAAAGACAAAGAAGAAGAAAAGGAGGAGAAGGAGAAAGTATTAATTGTAACCATAACTTTTAGTTAAATATGCTTTCTTATAAAGTGGCAAGGTAATATGTACAAATTTACAACTGAAAAGAAATCATTATATACATGTTGTCTTCATTTTGGACTTGTTGGCCTTCTCCTCTTGGATAATGGGCCTTCCTGGCAAAACTGATCCAGACTAGGTATTTAGTTCATAGCACGTGATAGATAAGCCTGGAACTAGAAGCCCCTGGAGTTGCAGGCTGCAAATCAGTGCTGACAACTGGAGAGAGAGAGGCCGGGTCCTGGAAAGGCAACCCAGGTTGCTCTGAGGAGGTGATCCGATCCACAATGCTGGACAAGCAATCCAAGCTGGATAACGAGCTTTTATCTGAAGCATATACTAACAATACAAGGGGAAAAACATTAAAAGAAATTATCCCTAGATAGACAGACTTGCTTATTTGACCCTTAAGCTACAGGTCAGCTCTTTTGACACCAAAGGTCAGGTGATCACAGAAAGCCTGATATAGAATTTGCAGCAAATATCTGGCAATTCCTGAGGGTGGAGTGTGGAGTGAGGAAGCCCCCTGGTAATATTTCAAGGAAAAGTGGGGGGGGTTGCAATTGGGAGCAGAAAATGTGAATGTATTTTATTCTGCCACAACCTCTCCACAAGAGCCTTCCCTTTCCTTCCCTTTACCAATACTACCTGGAAGAATAGACTCTTCTATGATAGACTGAATTGTGAGGTTGAACTGGCCTTTAAATGCTTCTGAGATTATCAATTCTTACCATTTGACACATCAGGACAGTAGACGGTGTCAAAACTGCTGCTCTTTCTGGACCAGACAGGACTATTACATTCAGGCTATAATACAAGAAACAAAAGATACTTGTTTTCAGGTTTGGCAAAATATGCCCTGACTTAGGGCAAGGCAGTGCTTGCCATAAGCTCTGTAAACTGACCACTCTCAGTCACCTTCATTGCCTTGATTTAGGAAGGGTTAGCCCTCTCCAAATTGCCAGGGCACAGAGGTCAATCTCTGTACTGGGAGAAGAGGAGAACAACAGCAAAGCAAAGAGGGGTGGAATTCAGCAGCAATGTGCATTGGGTTAACCATGCAAAATGGATTGGAATAGAAGGAAGCCACACTAATTCTGGGAGAGAATATTTTCCCAGGGCAAAAACACATTAAAACCTGGCAGCATTGGAGCAAAAGCCCTCTGAAAAGAATGCACCAACAATCTTCCAGCCAGGCCTCAGCAGAGCCTGGACTGTGGCCATGATGTTTTTTATTTCTTCATTAAGTAATACACTCTGGGGCAGGAAGAGCTTCAGATAGTTGCCTTTAGATATTAATATATGGCAGGGGCTGCTGGTGATATAATTTGGAAATAAACCAAGTAATGGAGAAAATATCATAGCACCTATCTTGGTGCCAAATCTCTACTACAATGTCTATCTACAACCTGCTAGGAAGTCAAACTAAAATGGTATTCGAGGATTTTTTTCCTGGCATGTTTCTAAATCTGGACACCACTTTTGTCTTAAAGCCACTCAACAACTGCCTGCACCCCAGCCTATTTCACCCCACCTGATTTAATTGGGGTCTGAAGGAGTTTTAGAAAAGATTGGGGAAGCTGAGGGTAGGTACCACAGCTGTGACTTACCATGCCATCTGAGCAGTTGGAGGTGGGGCTGGTGGGCTCTGAGCAGCTCTGTCCCGGCAGGCTGTAGTAGTTCTCCACCTGTTCCCTCAACAGCTCCTGCAAGCTCTCGATGTAGCGGATGGCATTTCTGAGGATCTCCACCTTGGGTAGCCTCTGGTTGGGGTTAGTCGTGGTGCATCTCTTGAGCGTCTCGAAAGCCTGGTTGACCTTCTTCAGGCGTCTCCGCTCACGCATCGTGGCTGCCTTCCGCCGATCCATGGTGGTGGACTTCCTCTTGCACGCTTTGCAGGCCCACATGAGGCAGTGACCAGCCTGGTGGTGGCCGGTAGGCGCTCGCACGTGCTCGTCCTCGTCTGAGCCCTGCAGCTCTGCTTTGTGCGCCCCGAAGGCACCCATTCGTGGCTCGAACTCATCCCCAAACTCACCCTCAGGGGACGGGATACAGGAGCCATCGTAAAAGTACTCAGAAGGTGAGAACTGGCAGCCGTCCATCATGTCCATCCTGCAAACCGGCCAGCAGTGCACCTATAGACAGCAGCGGGAGAGAGAAAGGAGAAACGCGAACCTGGGGCCACTGCAGTCGGGCAAATCCCAGGCGGAGCTCACTGGTTGGTTTCCCCGGTAATTAACAAGGGCAGACGCCCGTTGGCCTGGGTCGGCCGGCTGGGGTTGGGGCTCTTTATATATTCTTGGGGGTGGGGGAGGGAGGCTGGTCCCAGTAGTCGGGCACTATTAGCATATCCCACCGCAACCCCCGCAGGGGCTGTCTGGGCAAACCTCTGCCTTTCCTCTGGAGACAATTTGCTGTTTACTCCTCCCCCCCCCCCCCCCCACTTTTTGATGCTAATGGCTTTACTGCAGTTCTGCTGGGACGGGCATGGTTTCCCTACCAGCTCACTTGCACTCTACTAACCTAAATTAAGGGACCACCTAGAGTGTAACAAAGGAAACGGAGAACAACTTATGGCAGTTGTTCACTCACAACAGAATTAATAGTGATTAAGAGTCAACAGAACTCCCTACTTTTCAGCTGACACCGAAAGCCTACTTGCCCTTTCAGTCTTGGACATGATAAATCAACCAATCTGGGGAGGTTTCTGTCTGTCTCTGTTTTTCCTTTCTTTCTCCCCGTGAAATATTTCCTAGCAGTTTTTTTTTTTTTCAATGAATTCGATAATGGTTGCTAAAAACTTGAAGTGACCCTTTCAATCATGGAGTGATTCCAGAGTTTCTTTTTCTTTTACCAGCTATTTTGAATGGATTGAGGTGAGTAAAATTCTGATCAGGGTGTCATTTCATAGGCGTTACGTGAATGGGGAGAGATGGGTGGGAGCTTCCTTAAGACAGCACTCGCTTGGCGCTCTCCCTGTTATTTCTTAGGTGGGCTAAGGAGAGCCAGTAGACCGGGCACGTTCCTTCCGCCCTTGCTTTCTTCCTTTCTCCCTTCTCCACATATTCGCTGAGCGCCTCCTACATCGTGCGAGGGCTGGGCTAGACCCTGAGCAGGCCGATGATCCGCACTGAAAGGGTCTCTACAGTGGCAATGGAAGAAGTCCCGTTTTAGACCTCAGACTCCCCGCAAAATCCTTTTCCAGGACCGAGTCTCCTTTTTTCCCTTTCTCTGCTCCGCCCGATCATTTCTACAGACTAAACAGCCAAACTGGGCTTTGGGGTCGCTAATTTTCTGCCTTCAGGCAAACTAACACCGTTACAGATGCGTCCCAGCTGCCGGCACAGCATCCCCAGCTAGTGTAAAATTTCCAACTCTTCCAACCAGGAGTGACTTCACACACTTCAATGACAAAAGCCTTCCAGTAAAGCAATCCCCAGCAGCAGTCTTTGAAATTTTGGTGGATAGAAGGCAAGTGACATTTAAATAATAATCTATTCAATCAGCTTAGTAATTACTAACACCTTTAACCCACTTTCAGATCATTTGAAGTGAGGAGATGCTGTTTATATTTAGGAAAACAATTGCTTAAAGTCTACACAAACATTTGGAGGTCTTGGACCAGGGCTTGTGGCTCATAGAAAGGAAAAGGGAGTGCTCTGGATTTCACCTAGGGATACACAGTTCAGTATGTGTGACTCAAAAGTTATTGGGTGGGGTAGAACTTTCCTTTGTATCATTTTTTTTTTTCAAAACTGCTTTCCTAAAAGCAACCATGTTAGCTGATTTGTCACCTATAGTTACCAGGATAGTTGTAACTCTTCCCAGGTTAAGATCTCTCCCAAGTGAAGGTCCTAAAACCAGCATGAGAGTGTGACAATGTCAGTAAATGAGGTTTACTACCTTGCCTTCTCTCCTGTCTCCCCACTCTGTCGGTCATCCCTAAGACAATGATTTCCCTTGAAAATCAGAATTCTTTTCACATCAACCTCTGCTTAATTGTCTGGCCAGTGGGAAATCCATCTGCATTTTACTTAGGCCTATTTACAAGTGGATAGCTTTGAAATGAATACAGTCCCAGGGCTAGCCCAAATATAAAACTTAAGTTCCTGAAGGATCCAGGTTCCTCCAACACACTGGGGAAACATTTGAATGAGCAGCACATCACTGCCTCTAAAATACAATAGTGAGTAGATACTCTCACTCAGGAGTTCACAGCCAAGTTCCAGGATTCTGGTCAGCAAACAGCAACCCTACAAACAGCAACTATAAAGCACCCCCACTTGTGGCATCCACTGTCCACCATTAGTGTATGTGGAGCAGGTAAAGCAATCGTGATTTAAAAACAAATAAACAGGCCTGGTGTCACAAGCCCGTAATTACAGAAGCATGAGAGTCTGAAACAGGAGGATCACTGGTTCAAAGCCAGCCTCAGCAAAAAAAAAAAAAAAAAAAATCTCTAAAAAAAAAAAATACAAAAAATCTCTAAATAAAATACAAAAAATAGGGCTGGGGATGTGGCTCAGTGGTTGAGTGCCCCTGAATTCAATCCTCGCTCCTCCCTGCCCCCCCAAAAAACTTGGTCTTGAGTTGAAGTGGAAGATAGAAGTTACACTTCTGCCTGCCTTTCAGCTAATTTCTGAAAGCACTTAACATGCTTTGTACCCAGTCCCCACAGCATGGGGTATGTGTAGCTAACAATTATTGAGAATTTT
This sequence comes from Marmota marmota marmota, assembly GCF_001458135.2. Taxonomy (NCBI): domain Eukaryota; kingdom Metazoa; phylum Chordata; class Mammalia; order Rodentia; family Sciuridae; genus Marmota; species Marmota marmota. The sequence goes on from NW_025999853.1 coordinate 28,296,543, forward strand.
CTTCTTGCGGAGCAACTCTTCTTAACTCATTCCATATATTTACTCAATTAGTACTCCTGAGAACTCTGTCAGAGCTATAATCAGACCGATTTTTCAAAAGAAGATAAAGCAAACTGGATATATAAGATAATTTGCCCCAGGTCACACTTATTGGAAACAAGGCAGGGTGTCCTTAGAGATCGTGCTGTTAGAGGTGAGTTTGTTTGTTTTCTTCAATCAATTCCAGCTGGGTGTGCTTCCTCAGCACTAGAGCAGAAACTCACAAATGCTGGATGCTGGACATCTTGCCCTGGCTTCTGTGCCCGGGAAGACGCTGTCACTCAGGAGCCTCTGTCAGTAAGGATAGTTCTCAGAGGTTAGGCTGTCTTTGGTAAGGTGATCTCAAAACAAATTTACCAGAGTGCTGCGGGCGAGTGGAACTAAAGAAGCCAAGAAAACACGAGCGCCCGGAGGCTTAATGAGACCTGCCAGGGGGGGAACAGGGTCCCGGGTTGAGGGCCCTTGGGACTCAAGTGCTGAAAATAGGATCTCAGAGCACGGAAGAAAAAATGGAGGCAAAACTTTTAAACCACTATCAGAGGTGAGAGAAGAGTGAGATCAAAAACTGGGAGGCAGTATGCAAGGAAGGAAGGAAACCCGCACCCCAAAGATGACAGGGGACCCCTGATTCAGGGGAGGTTGGCTGCATTTTTGTTTTTTGTTTTTTTTCTCAGAAGCCGGGGAGGGAAGGAGGGGAAGAAAGAGGGAGGGAGAGGTAATGAGGAACTGGATAAGCACATAGAGGACAAAAATCCAGTGGAGAAATTGAACGGGAAGCATAGGAAAAGTTCAGATCTGCTTTTAAAGAGACAACTTAGCTGTCAATGTGCCCTCTTCTACCCCCAAATAAAACTAGATTAGATTTTGTATGTCATGGAAGAAATGAAAAGATAAGCTGCTTTCCATTATATCTCCAGAGAAGTGAACTTCTTACAGGCAGGGAAAACTCACAGATGTGGGAAAGAAAGCTCAGCCACACTGCACCCAGCCACCCAGAGTTGAAAATGAATGCCTACCAAGATGCTGGTGAGACAGATGGATAATTCATGTATTTACAATTTGAATTTCAGATTCTGAACAAAAACAAATACACATTTAGTTTTCTAACGACTCAGACTTTTGTAAACAGGCTATAATTGCAGTGACCTATAAGATTACCTCTAAGAAACTGTCAACTTTTGATTTTAGCAGAACCTATGTTAACAAATAAATAAATAAAAATAAGAACTATTGTCAATGGACAGACTACATCACCAAAATAATGTTCATCACTTTTTTCCTAGTAAAATTTGCCTACTGTAGGAATTCTGTTTTGCTGAAAATTCATCATACTTCTCTTAGTGGGACAAACTAAATATACATAGAAAGATTACATGTGGAAAGATTAACCCATTTCAACTCACTTCAGCCCCTACCAGCAGACCCTATTAACTCTTGGAAAAAGGGAGTTCTTGGGATTTTTGGTTATCATAGATGACTTCACAATATGCTAAGCAATTTCAAACTGCTATTAGCTCTGAGAACCCCGGGGCACACCTAAGTAAACACATTAGTACCTGCCAGAGCTGTTGGAAGAATTTGTGGAGAAGACAGCTGAGGAAGACATTGGCCTCTGCTTGAATTCGAAGACTCCCAAGAGAGATCAAAGGACTAAGTTAGGACATTTAGCAGCCTTGAGAATCCAGAAAGTAGCCAGTTCTTATAGCATTATGTTTTGTTCCAGCACATGGCATAGCCATTCCATCTCACAGACTGACTCTGAACTAAGCTTGCAGGAAAATTGTGGGTTTTTTTGCAGACTGAATCCTGTAGGACCAAGGATCATCTTTTACAAGTTAAGTTAGTTTGTGGGAATGACTGGAGGGGCCTGTGGGAAGATACCATATTATTACTAATTTACAAATGCATAGAATTAGACAATGAGTTATTCAAAGTTTAAAAATATATATTTTTTAAAAACTTTTTCCTATGTGGTGTTGTGGGAAGGGGGTTTTAAAATGAAGAAATGGGATATGGTATTACTAAGTAAAGCACAAATGGTAAATTCTTTTAACTAAAGAATGTCTTTTTAAGGATAAAGTTTACTTTTAACATAGCAAGTTTGCTCTGCAGCCTCAAGAGTAGTTGGGAACACTGAATTTATGCACCCTTCCCACCCAAAAAAAACATACAAAAGAGTTTAAAAGAAAAGGGAAAGCATTTGGCATAACTGGATTTCCACAATATTCAGGTTTGGAATTCAATGATCCAGATATGAATGATTGAAGTTAGTTTGAGAAAACTTGTATTCGATGTTCCACAAATTATTTCTATAGTAGTATAACAGAAAATCACTCATTACTTCATACCTGAAAACTGTGTATATGCCTCTGGAAAAGAGGCTCCGATTCAATCCCAAATGGCTTATCTTTACCAAGTTATTATGTCTCGATTTTTCTGCTTCCACAGCCCTGTTTGTTTTGGCTTTGGCCTTGGTAAAGATTATCATCATTAATATCAAACAAAAACATTTTAATTGCAAACACAGCAAGGATTTCTTTGGAAATCCACTGTCAGCTACAGCAGTGGAGGTCACACAAAGTCTTTGGGAAATATTTGCTCTGTTTAACGAAGAGACTTCCATAGGCAAACGGATTCCAAACAATTTCTCAAGTTACCTAGCTAGCTAAGAAAGATAGAGAGGATTTGGTTGGCAAAGACTGAATAAAATCTATCAACAAGCAAAGTCCATGACTTAATAAAAGCATTCTGTTGCTGAGCAGTTTATAAGATAAATCTTATTATAAATATATATATGCAACTGCAAAGTAAATGAATTCACCTCATCAATTAAAACATTTTATTTCAGTTGTATAATGAATTTGATTCTTTAAAATATAGGTATGTGTGTGTGTGTGTGTGTGTGTGTACGCATACACACACACACACACACACACACATTTTAGAGCAAGTCTCCAGGGGGGAAAATCCAGATATATAATATGGATATTATTGGGAACATATGCAACTGGCACATATTCACACATATTTTGGTTAGATAATGTTATTGGTAAATGTTTCTAAGTTTAATTTAACAATGTTTTAATAAGGTTAAAAGTCAGGTTTCACTTCCCAATTTTTCTCTGCCAGCCTCAATAGTAGTTGAGCACATTGAATATCTGTATTCCCTGCACCCCAAAATCACATGAAAGAGTTTATTTTTAAAAAATAATATAACTGCTCTAACTTGCAGTTCACTAGTTAACCACTCTTGAGAAAGAACTTTTGGAAAACAACTTTCAAAGTCCACCAAATTACTCTATAGACCATAAAGTTTTCCATGTTAATTTCCCAAAGCTTTTCTTGCAGGGTACCTGGTAGTTGAGGGTAGGACCTTGCAGCCATCTGGGCTTTATACTTGCCACATGGAAGGACCCCGCTATTCCAAAGGATCATCTTCTCTAAAGTAGACATAACAACAGTACCTCTCTCTGGCTGGTTGATGAAGGATTATGAGTCAATGTGGAAACTGCTAAGAATGGCTCATTCACATTGTCCCAGTTCTCTTTGCTATGAATACTTTCCCCAGCCAGAGCCAGCAAAGGCTGAAGGAACTGGGACCTTTGGTGGAAGAAAAACCTTTTGATGGTCAATTTAGATTTACTAATGAAAAATAAAGTGATCTGGCATCTGGAGCTTATTTTGTCACTATTTTGGCTTAGCACTTTATATGTGTATCTCAGTGCATCTTTGCAACTCCAGGAATCAGGCCCTGTTGTCCTCATTATTTTGTAAATGAAGAAGTAAGCCCAAGAAGCAGTGCTGACTAGCCCAGGGCTACACAGTAGCAGCCTGAATTTAATCTAGGTAGTCCACCTCCTCCAGAGGCTCAGTGGTTTGCATCCTTAAACCTCCTGCCTGCTTCTCTCAAACCTTTAAAAGGGATTATATGTCAATGTCAGTTTCCTCTATGAACTATTCTGTGTTTTATAAGTAGCATGTTCTAACCACCAAGTGCACTACTGGATCTCCCCTCTCTGCATTCTAAAAGTATTTGAGAAGAAACTGCAATTATCCATGTGCTCAGAAGACTAACTACAGTCTGAGCACACCCCAATCTAGAAAATTCTAAATCAGAAATGCTCTTAAATCCAAACTTTTTGACTGCCTATATGATGCTCAAAAAGTTTCAGATTTTGGAGCATTTTGGATTTTGGAATTGTGGGATTCAGGGTGCTCAACCACAAAGCCTATACAAATATTTCAAAATCTGAAAACATTTGAAATCCAACACACTTCTGGATAAGGTATATTCAATCTGTATTACCCTTAGGAAAAGGTTTTCTCTTCTAAAATGGGAAAGGGGCAAGCTATAGCTCCAGCCTGCAGGGAGCGCTACTTGTGGCATTCTCAGGAAGTCATGGGGTGCACAAAAGGAAGATCAGACCTTGGAGTGCTAAGAAGCAAGGTTGAACAGGGAAATACAGAAATGGGTTTGATTTTTCTACATCTGTGAGCTGATTGTCAGCTGTGGGGAAGAAAGGGGTAAAGTAGAGGGGGAAGGTAGACATTAAGAGGTGGGGGTAGGAAGTGAAGGTACACTTTGGAGAATGGAAGGGAGAAGTAGAAATTCTAAAGAAATGGCTTGCTCCTCTTCTCCACTTCACTTCCCACTGTGTTTCTTGGTGGTCTTTTCTTCCTGAAGTTACAGGATAAACAAAACCTGGCACACGTTGTAAAATCCTCATGATGAGGAACTCCTGGGGCTTAGAGCGCTCTGGGGCTCTGCTGTTTGGCCCAGCTAAGAGATTTCATGTGGGTTGTTGTTGTTGTTGTTTTTTGCCCTCAACCATTTAACCCTTTCCCTCTCTTAAAGCAACCCACCCTTCAAAGAAGCCCATCCTTCTTTTATCTTTGTATTTGAAAAACAAACCCAGGCCAAAGAGGCCTTGAGGATATGTCAGTCTTATAGGGACCAGTCTAGTTCAAGAAAACTGTGGAGGAGGCCAGTACAGCCCCCTGGATACTCAGATCAATGCTGGGAAACAGCCTGCAACATCAAGGAGAGGAAAATAATTTGGATTAAATAAGCTGAAAATCTTTTAGGGAAATCAGCAAAGAGTTTTGTTTTGGAATTTCTTGCCAACAAAATTTTACTAGATTGAAAATTCAGTTGTTAACTCTGGGTAAGTAAGCCATACCCAGATCACCAAGTACAGAATGGTAAGAAGAGAAAAAAGACAAAGAAAAGGAAGAAAGAAACGGGTGCTGATAAAAGGAAAGCGCAGATTCCTTCTGGATACTCTTCACTTCTAATCACAAGTGTAAGATCTATATGAAATATTAAATTACCCGGTTTAAATCAAACAAAAGAAAATTACTCAGCCTGAAGGAAAGCACCCCAATAAATGGGCTTCTGTGGTGTCTAAATTAAAATATAGCTCCTTTTTATTTTTGTACACATGCCCTCAAATGTATGTTTCCAGTTGAATCAAATTAAGGCCAACTTTGTTCATATAGAAACTTACTTTTAATTTTACAATACCAGGATCCTCACACATTTTATATACAATCCATCAGTCCACATTTAAAATATACTTCTTAAGTTTACATAAAAAAATGAACGTACTAAGACTATATACAAAAGTACATTAAGTACCACTAAGATTAACGTTCCCACTTCGCTTTAGACAGGAATGAACTTCTTTCGCATGTGGCACAAAGGATCGCCGTAATAAAAGTTAATATATTACAAAACCAACCAAACAAAAACAAAACAGGGATGCTAGACCTAAGGCACTCGTGCGGTTCCAAAAAAACAAAAACAAAAACAAAAACAAAAACAAAAATAGAAGCCCAAAGCCGAAAGGCCCTTTCGTTTGAGTTTGAACAAGTTTCTTTATGAATATGTCTCCTTCCCTTTCCTAAAATCTGGGGTCTGGGTGTCTAAATGGTAATGCCATGTGACCTAATCTAAAGGATTAGGTGAAGGAGTCTTCCTGCTGCGTGGAACGCGCCGGCCCAGAGTTACTTTTCCACCACCTCCTCTACGCAAGGGAGTTTGCGTTCCTCGGAGGAAATACTGTCCACAATGGAAGAAAGGCATCGAAGGCTGCTCGAGGCCGACGAATCAACGTTTGCTCCTCCTGAACACAGGAAACAAATAGGAACACACACCAACAATGCACCGTGTAAGGAAGAACCAGGCAGCTCCGTGCCCTGCCGGAGGCCCCTTTGACAGCGCAAGAAGACCACGTTCCTGCGCTCTGAGAGCGCGATTCTAGCAGGATGCGCCCCATGCGCTCACTTTTGAGTCCGGAGCGAACACCCCAGCTCCCTCCCGGGATGCTCTCTAGCGCAGCCCAGTGCCCTCCCTTTTACTTTACCTTCCTTAGCAGTTATCACGAGCCCCCTGGAATGATCCGAAACACTTGGCCACTGGGAGCTGCAGGTGCGCAGGAAATCCGCACCCTCAAGCTGGAGGGAAAACCAAAGCAACAGATTAGGAAAGAAACAAATTCCGGGGGAGGGGGGCCATTCTGGGGGTGTCTCCTCTGCTTCCTTGGGCCGGGTACGCATTTCCTGCCTATTGGAGCGACCTGGTCGTCTTGGGTCACAAGGGGTTCATCTAGAGAGGGAACGGGAGGGGCAGGCAAGAAAGGAGTAAGGGAAGAGACTCAGCAGCTGGAAGTTAAGGCCCCGCGGAAGGCGTTTAATCAGCCTTTACATTTCCCTCCCCGGCAGCATCTGGGGCTTACAATTTCTTGCTTGGGTCTGTAGCTGAAGGGGTCCACCCCTAGCTCCTGCATTTTATCCTGCTGATCTAATCGGTGCAGCAGGTCCTGCAGCCGCTCAATGTAGCTGATGGCGCTCCGCAGAATCTCTACTTTGGGCAGCCTCTGGTTGGGGTTGGCTACAGTTCGCCGCTTCAGTGCCTCGAAGGCCTCGTTGATTTTCTTTAGCCGCCTCCTCTCGCGCAGAGTGGCGGCTTTCCGACGGTCGGTGGGGGCAGACTTTTTCTTGCACGTCTTACAAGCCCAGATCAGACATTGGCCGGGGCAGTGGGGAGGCTGCAGGCCTGGGGGTGCCAGTACATGCTCCTCTCCGCTGCTGTCGCTCCCGGCTTCTGGGGGCATTTGGTCCTGGCAGGGAGATAGGGTACCATCACTCCCTGGATACAAAGGAGAGCCCTCTGCTACTTCTAACGGCTGCAGGGTAACATTTTCCCCGTCCAAGTAGAAGAAATAGGAGCCAGTTTCAAAAAGGTCCATCATCATGTTCTCCTCCTTGGCCTCTGACTCGATCTGAACTGGGTGATGGACTCAAAACCCAGAGGAACCACCCAGATGGCATTTAATTAGTGCGGTGACATAAGTCGACCCAGCTTTATATATAGTAGCTCCTGAAATTCAATCCAACTTTTAGCTGTCATGGAGCATCAGTCTCCCAATGTGACTGCAGCTAGTGCTCTCTAGAACATCTAGTTTGAAAGAAAACTGAGATGTGTCGCCACCCAGAGTGAAGTGACAGTCTATAGGAGGAACAGGTTAAACCAAAATACAAGAGAGAATCCCGTAATTTAAGCAAAGCCTCGAACACTTCCATTTTGGGCAGTTTAGACACCAACCTGCTTACAAGACAACTTCAAAACAACTGGGGATTAACACTGCCCCATTCCCCTCCCCCTGGGCTCATCTGAATTCTAAGTATAGACTCATGGTGAAAGATTTCAAAGGCAATAACCATTGCTCCAAAATAGCCTGGTTAATATTTGCAGTGTGGTTCAGCTCTTTCCTCTCTCCTGCCTGTCAAAAAGATGTTATTCCTGTGATTAAAACCATTACAGTCCTTCAAAGGTTACACATGACTTTCAGGCTTCAGCCTCTATAGGAGCAGGTAAATAATCTCTTTCCTCTCTTTACTAAAATGTAAGATAAGTTGGGAGCTGGAAGGGGTGGTTGAAGGGTGCTCTCATATCCCATGCTCTATGAAATGACCCTCTGGATTCTTCCATAGACACCCTTCTCCTTGGCTACCTTTTTTTTTTTTTAAATGGAGAGGGGCAACCAAGATCTGAATTCTGTTTCCTTCCATGGAGAGCAGCAGGACATATGAAGTCAGGGATGAGATAGAGAATGGAATACATGTAATAACTCCTCAAAAATAGTTTTAGTGAAGATAAGACTCACCCAGAGCTACCTGATATTTTTGGGATGCACCTGTGGCCCCCTCCCAGGTACTTGTGTTATGGCTCCTATTCTACACACTGGGTGCTCACTGCTTTTTCATTGGCATTCTGGCTATCCATCTACTACCGATAAGTTGTTTGATAGGATTCATATGAGAAAGGTAGTAACCAAGGCACAAGCAGGGTTATAGATTTTTTTTTTAATTATTGCAGCTTGTCCATGGTCCACCACACACACACACACACACACACACACACACACACACACAGTTCTTTGTGAGGCAGAACACGAAAGGTGAAGTGCAAGGGCCCTAGATTCCAAAGGACTCTCTTCAAGGCCCTTAGGACTTTGTATTTATGTGCCCATGTGTAAGTACTAGGTCTTGATTTTCTTTGAGGTAATAGTGGTTGACCTACAAAGTTTGGGTAAGATCTCAGTCAAACAATGTCATGCATGCGAGGCATATAGCATATTGCTGTTTGATGAACATCAGTTTTCATTTATAGTATAAAGCTGTGTCAGGGCTAAGACCAATTCTTATAAAGGAAAAAAAGGTACAGCTGTTGGAAAGGTTTATTCCCCCTCTGTCTCTCTCTCTCTCTCTCTCTCTTTTTTTTTTTTTTTTTTTT